>NW_011919228.1:0-1572 GCF_000151845.1 Pteropus vampyrus | reverse complement strand
GGAGGGGCGGAAGTCCCCCACGTGAGTTAGCTGGGAGGTTGGTTGGTGCTGGGACCCTCCGGCTACACCCGCGTCTTAATTACTCGGCTTCTGTTCACGTGTGGAACTTGGCATCCACCTCGATTCTGCTCCCGCTCGGTCAGCCGCCACGGTTCCGCGGCCGTGGCCGCGCGTCCGCCTGCTCGCCACCGCGTCCGCCTGCTGGCCACCGCGCAGGCCCCCGTCGCTGCTGCGTCGCGGTCCCACCTCCACGCTGCTCTTTAAGTCTTACTTTCTTCCGTTTCACCCGCCACCATCTCTGATACAGTCGTGCTGATGTCCCCTCTCTGGTTAAAACCCTCCACGCACTCTGCTCAGCGAGAACCAAGTGTTTGTGCTCGAGGAGCTTAATCTTGGCAGGCGGACCCAAGAAGCTAAACTTCGTGGAGCCCCTGTTGGATGCTCAACATTTTTCAAAAACTTCCTGGTCTCCGTGCCCCCTGGCCAATCGGTTAAACTCAATCTTCTCCGCCTTGTTCTTTTGACCCCACTTACTATACTTCAGTTATCGTGCAAGCTCCGGGCAACAGGATAAACGCTCCATTCGTGCGGTTTTATTCTTGTTCTGCCTCTGGGTGGCGGGTGGTGTCCTCATCGTGGAGATGTGGCAGCTGAGACTAAGGGGGACGGGTGCGCAGCCCCCGTGAATGGTTAGCCAAGCGTCGCATCCATGTCCACCTGCCCCCAAACCGCATAGTCAATGAGACATGCAATAACTCACCATCATAAATGATGGACCCGTGATGTTTTTACCTGACAACGAAGTCATTTTTTTTTTTTGACCCGATCAATGAAATCCTATTCAATCAGAGGGGTGGGGTGGGGGAGTCTTGGCTCCTGTTCCCTCCCCGGTCTTGGCAGGCTGCCATCACCAGCTCCTGACACCAAAGCGGGGACAGGAGCCCCTGCAGGCGGTCCCTGCAGTGTCGGGGGTGGGGGACAGGTACTAGAAGCTCTGCCATCTCTCTGCAGACCTTCTTTCAAAACCCGTTGATCTCTATGTCTGTGTCCTTATGCCATTCCGCATGTGTTCTCTGTGGCTTTGTGCTGAATCTCGAAATCTGTCACTCGTTTACTCTTGGACTCACTCGTTTGCTTCCTCCCTCGCCGGTTTTCTGAAACTGTTTTTGCTGAGTATATGAGCAACCTGCATGATGCCAGGCGGATCGAAAACGTCCATATGCCTTCTGTTTCCATAATCGCAATAGAATGGAGAACCTGAAAATCGTCTCACAAGACAATACTTGGAAATAGAGGGTAAAATATAAGAAACATCACGTTTAGATGCGTAGCCGAGACCTAAGAAAGTAAGGAAGAATAAGAAGGCCCCAGATAAGCGGGTAACTGAAGCCTCGGAAGAGCCTGGCCAGTGCCCCGGGTTCTTTTCCTGCCTCAGAAACCAAGGGCTAGGTTGTCACATCTCTGTTAGGACGGGAGATGACTTCTTGGGTCTGCGTGAGGAGGGCGGTGGCAAATGACGCCAACTCAACGGTCAAGATCCTTGAAAGGTGGAGTCCTCGGTGATAGTGTGAA
>NW_011919227.1:0-2086 GCF_000151845.1 Pteropus vampyrus | reverse complement strand
TGCAACATAATTGTAACAAAGTGATAAGTAAGATATACAGGTGTCCTTGATATATCTCTAATGAAGAGGGACAGGTACATAAGCAAGTTCATTAGGATTTTGAAATAAGAGATGAACATGTTCAAAGTACAGAGAGAAAATATACAATTAAGATAGTAAACAAAACAATGTAAAGGGAGTCAAAAAAAGAAAAACTATATAAAATTTAAACTTTTTTAGATTTTCAATAGGCAATCATAAAGCAATACTTATAGAGGATGGATTCTCTGTGAAAGGAGGAGTTTTAAAAAATATACTGAGGCATGAACAGCAGAATTCATGTAAAAAAAAGTTCACAACTATTTCATTTTTTTTCATTTTACTATACCTCTAGAAAAAACTTTGTGTATAACCTTTTGATTTACTTATTTTACTAGTAGGTAATTGAATACTCAGAATACCTAAACACCTCCTAGATCAAAAATGTTATCAAACTCATAATAATCATTATAAAATAGAGAGCTCCGAAACCTGCTTATATAAAATCTATACTGGCAAACAAGTAAGATTTGTGGAAAATAATATATTAGTTTCTGTAGTAACTTTCAGAAGTAAAATTTATAGATTTGCAAATAAAGATGTTTTTCTTACTAACAGCAATTGAATATGACAATTTTGATTAATAGGATGGACAACTATATACATGTTTGAAGAATAGTTGTAAATAAGTGCACTACTTCTATTTCATGGTCTGTAAGCAAAACACAAGTTCAGAAAACAAAGTTGTTGTAAAGGAGTCTACAATATTTTGTTTATAAAACTGTAATTAATAGAATATGTTATAGCTAAATTAATTATTCTAGAAAGTATATACTAGGACATATTTGATGCCTCATAATATCGTTGTCAATAAAATAATAGTCATTTATTAAATTATTTATTAAAAAAAACAGATTATAAAGGGCTATCATCATATTAGCAGTGATAATCCAAGGCATCAAATGTTATTTGGTTTATATGGTTAGTTGTGTTGCCAAATTTTAAAATTTATTATGTTTTCCATATAAATTTATTTGGAAAAACAAGCTATATGTTACCTTAGAAATTAAATTGCTAATGGACTTAGCAATAGGCAACTCAGAGAAATTTAATTCTCTCTGGCCTTTATAAATAGGAATTAAAGAATATATGTTCCATTCTTAGTTTTTAGAGCTCATATTAATCATATATTATTTTCTGGATGATCTTTATTCTTTAATTCATTGCTACTATTAGGAATCAAGAGTAAGCCTATTAGTTAAAAACAAACAAACAAACAAACAAACATTTGAGGCAATAAGTTAGCATTAGCTCCTACAGAAATTAGGTACTCTCATTCTTTTATAACACTTAATTCTAAAATCAGCCATCAATGTAGTAGAAATGATCAATCTTTGCCCTCCAAAATTTAAAGCACAGGCTTTAATTTTTTCTTTTAATAATTATTTTTAATTTTTGCCCTGAATTAGAGAAAATATTAAGTTAAACAATTTAGCACAATCAATATTACCTGATAAATTAATTATAATTAGTGTGCCATTATTTTGGTTTTACATGTAGAAATTATATAACCTAAAAATTACCTATAGTCCACATAATTATTATTTCAATTTGTAGGTGATTTGAGTAAACATTTATTGAAGTATAAAATATGTAACAATGTTTTTAAAATTACAAAATTAGACAACATAGAAGAAACACTCTTTTCTGACATTCAGCAACAGGAAGAGCAACATTATAATCACTGAAAAAGAGAAACAAAGTGCATTCTATTCTTCCTGGAAGCCATTTTCCAACATTTTGAGTAGAAGTCATTCTATATATGTATGCATGTGTATAATATAAAAACATATATAAGTGTTTAAATATAGCTATATGTGTGGGTGTGTATATATATATGTATATATATATATATCGTTTATATATATATAAACAATTCTACACAAAATGTTGAAAAATACAATATTTGAAATAAAAAATTCACTGAATGGAAATAATAGCATAGGAAACACTGGAGAATAAAAGATTAGTGAACTTTAATGTATAGAAATAGATCTATGAAAATGAA
>NW_011919226.1:0-1336 GCF_000151845.1 Pteropus vampyrus | reverse complement strand
ACTTCAGGGTAAAAAGGCCGAGCAAACTTGCTCAGCGGCAGGCGCTCTGGGAGGATTCTGGGCCCAGTGATGACCGGGACAGTTTGCGTCCTCATGAGACTTAGAGTCTGATGACAGAAAAAGAAAGAGCAAAGCCTCACGCAGCCCAGTCCGATCTAGACTCTTCCTCGAAGTCTACACTCCTCATAATTTCCTTCTCTCGTCCATTCTTCGTCTATAAACGCCCTTGGCCCCAGGCGTCTCCTGTCATTCTGCTTCCTGGTTTCTCAGGGAGCCTCAGACACTGACCTGGCTGGGACGATGGCTTCCTCGCTTGTCACGTAAAGGTGGTTTCGCTTTGATGCGGTGTTAACTCGGTGGTGCCTGAAAGGTGCTCTAGGAACAAGCAAGCTCATCCAAACATCATCGAATCGTCACGTGTTCACGGCACGCCCGCTGCTCGGTCCAGACGTGGGATTAGACAACGACCTCTGCTCTGAAGTCACAGGAAAATTAGTAAAGACAACAAATAAAGTAATAAGTAAAAAAAAAAAAAAGTCAGGAAATGTCTGTATTTGATGTATGCACGGGGTTCGTAGGGCCTCGGAGGGGAGGAGGGTTGTTTCTGGGCAGTAGATGTGGCTGATGAGAGTGGGGGATTGTTCCAGAAAGGGTCGGCTCGCCGCCGCCAGGCGGGGCTTCCTGCTGCTCTGGGCACCGCCACGCGCAGGCGCCCTCCCTCCCTGCACTGAGGCACCTGCCGGCAAACGCTCCGCCCCCCACCTCCTGCCGCTGTTCTAGTTAACTGCGACCTTTCCTCTACCCAGGGGGTCCCTTCTTTGAACCCCCGCGAGGCGTAAGGTGACTGACATTTCCTGGGTCATGAGACTTTCGCTGATGAAGTGGGAACCGGACAGGCCAGCCAGGAATGTCGGGCATCTGGGCGCAGCTCCCCTGATGCTTCCCTGGCAGTGGGTCGCTCCACCCCTGTCTCTGACCTCCTTACAAGGCAGCTCCGTGAGGCCGGTCCCCGCACAGGCACCCCAGTGCCCCGCGTGGGCGGCACCCTGACATGGAAACCCAGACCGCGAAGCCTTTGGAGGAGGGAGCAGGTGTCTCCCACGTGGACAGGGAAAGGATGAGACCGTGCATTTGGAGAGCAGCATGGGCCAAGCCCTGGCGCACTGATGGAGCGTGCCGTGTCTGAGGAGGGCAAGCTGTCCCCCACCGCTTCCAGGGAGTGACAGGACCGAGTGACACGTCTCCAGGGGAAACCCACGGAGAAGCGTCTGGAGACGATGGCTGTGACGAGCCGACGGGGAGTTCAGACGATGTCGTGGACCGTACTGAAATGCTG
>NW_011919225.1:0-26888 GCF_000151845.1 Pteropus vampyrus | reverse complement strand
GTACATTTGTCTGTTGATGGACATGGGGGCTGTTTCTGGATCTGGGCTATTGTGAATAATGCTGCAATGATCACAGGAGTGCAATTATCTTTGCATGAACCAGATTTTATTTCTGTGGGATGCATAGCAACAGGGCGACTGCTGGATCACATCATAGTTCTGCTTGTAAATTTTTGAGGAACCTCAATACTGTTCTGAATGATGGCTACACCATAGTACGTCCCCCCCAACAGTGTAGAAGGGTGCAGTTTCTCCACTTCCTTGCCAATATCTGTTATCCCTTTTTTCTCTTTTGGATAATACACATCCTGACCAGAGAAGGACACTATTTCATGGTCTTTTTGATGTGCATTTCCTTGATATTAGCGATATTGAGCACCTTTCATAGCTCTGTGGACCATCTATGCTTGCTTTGGAGAAATGTCTTTTAAAGTCTTTGGCCATTTTTTATTAGGTTATACTGATTTTCGTTTTTCTTTTTTTTTTCTTGCAATTGTGTGTTAACTTTTTGTATATATTTTGAATGTTATCTCTTATTCAGATATAAGCTTTGCAAATGTTTACTCACATTCTCCAGATGTCATTTTCTGGATTGTTGAAGAGACTATCCTTTCTCCATTGTGTCGACCTGGCACCCTTCTCAAAGATCATTTGGCCATATCAATGTGTTTATTTAGGCCTCTTTATTCTCTTCCATTGATCTATTTGCTTGTTTTTAATGTCACTACCATGGTGCTTTGATTATGGAAGCATTGTCTGGTGTTTCGAATTCACAAAGTGTGGATCCTCCATCTTTGTTCCTCATTGTCAAGATAATTTTGGCCCCTGGGATGCTTTGTGGTTCCATATGACTTGCAGGATTTTTTCTCCTCTATAAAAGTGGCATTGAGATGTTGCTAGGTACAGATTGAATCTGGAGATCCCTTTGGTTTTTATGGAAGTGTTAAAATATGAAGTCTTCCCACCCATGAATACAGTATTTCATTCCAATTATTTGCATCTTTTATTTCCATCCATTTTTAGTGGACAAGTCTTCCATCCACTTTGGGGTCTTTCCACTGCCTTCCCAGGCTGTAGTCCAGAGTAAAGGCTGAAAAGGGTGAGAAGTTTGAGAAGTGAAGTGTCCCAGCACCCACCATGCTGATTCTGTCTAGCACAAGTCTGCTAGCCATGCTCTTCACCTTTGCTTACAGCTGGAACTGCTGCTGGGAATTCTCTAGTATTTAGTCTGGACCATACATTTGAACAACGCCAGAGCCTGTAGCAACACATGGCACAGGCACATGAGTCTGTGAAGTACACACTTGTGAATATTCGATCAACCTCGCAAAAGACTCTGTAGGAGCCAGCATGGGAGGAGAGGATACACCATCCACATCATTGAACTCTAGAGTTGCTCTATCCAGTGTGGCAGGCTGTGGCCAGATGTGGCTGTTTTTAATTCATTAATCTTGATCATTTATTCACTCAGTGAATGACAATAAAATAAATCATCCATTTGATCGATCACACTAACCACACTCCATTGTGTCTATAACAGTTGGAATTTCTGTTTGATAACTGTGGAGCAATGTTGGGCCAGAGGTGAGAAAGTGAAAGGTGATTACTTCAGCATCTCTCTGATTTGAAGTTTTGAAAGTGTCATCAATGTCTTGTTCCAGGGCTCTGACCCCACAGAGCCCAAGGAAGTTCTGAGAACATGGAAGAAAGTTTAAGGTCACCCCATGTGACTCACCATAGGCTCAACTGAAATGAGATGAATAGGTAAGACTCTCTTTCTAAAACTTTATTGCTCTTGATTCTGTTTCTAAAGATTTGGTGTTGGAGAACATCTCTGATTTCAGCAGCGAGCAGGAAGACGATCTAGGTAGGTGCCAACACTCAGTTCTGATATAATTGGACGGGATTCCTGGGACCAGTTGGTGGCATGTGCTACATGGGAGACTGAGGAAGGGACATATGAAATCAAACAGAGAAATGAAATGTGTGTAGAAGCTTGATTTGTTTTTCTGCACTTCTTATGATGTCATAGAAAAAAGAACTTTGTTCATGGGCTTCGAGGGTGCTGTGTTTGACATCATCTTTTCTTGCTAATCCATTTAAAATTTATCTTTCCCACATGACTTTCTCTTTTCTTTCCCTAATCCAGGGAAATTCCTTTAACAAAGAAAAGAAAAAAAAAACATTTAAGAATGAATAGAAGAACTCTGAAATTCTGTTGCATGGTCCACAAAAACTAATGTAAAAACCTGTGAGTGTTCTCTATTGTTTCTTAGCTTACTTACTGTCAGTTCACAAAAATCTGCAATAAAAAACAAAACAAAACTGCGGTATATCCTATTGCCTGTGAATGCAAAAGTGAAAACAAGAGGATGGTAACATTCTAGGGAAACCAATTTAAGACATCATGAATACATTTTCCCAGGAAACAGATGCCCATTCCTCTTGCAGACACAGAAGAAAGATGGTGGTGGCGTCCATGGAACCTGGGAGGAAAGTAAGAAGAAACCTCAGAAGCCTATTGGCAGATCCATCGGGAGAAGATGTGCCTGCTGATTTCAGGTTGGGTTCTTCATTGAAATTTCTGCCTCTCAGCTTTTCGAGTTTTTGAGGGTGGACAAACTTGTTTGGGGAATTTAATGTTGAGAGATCGTCACGTGGTCCATTGGGCCCTTCATCCCTTGATATTGATTTCTGAGGTCATTGTTTGAACTCCATGAGTGTCTGCTTAATTCATCTCACTGTCTAGGAAGGCATGAGGAGTTTGTAGACACTGGACTGTGGTGAGGAAGAAATGAACAGGGAGGATGCACACTGAGTACTAGTGAAGCCACTGCCCGCTGTCATTCAGCCATAGCACAGGCTGCTCAAATGATAGCATAGTCAGCAGACAGTGGAGGGTTCAGCCTTAATACACAGAATCACCAAAGAACCAACACAGAAGGCCAATATCCCTGTTCATGGGCATTAAGTGCTCATCCAGGGTTGCTCAGTGAAAGAGGAACTAGCTTATGGTAAATCTGTCATGTGGAGTGGTTGTAGAACGTTTGGAGTCCGCTTGGGTATCGCCAGACCACTGGAGACTCAGAGAGGTCACCTGATCATGGGGAATGCTCAGTGTGAGAGAACTGACAGTGAGCTGGTGGAGGATGGCCACAAGTTGGGACTTCCCTGGTCCTTCTGAGTTGCTTTGCTCAAAACAAACTGTTGTTTCTAGAGTCAGAGCCAGCAAAGTAGAAGTGAGGTCTCCATTATAAAGTTAGACTCCACGTGCCTCAGCCTCCTCCTCCAGGACATCACCTTCCTCCTATAGAAACATTGAGGCAGGAGCATTTGACAAAGTCACAGAGGGCATCTCATCATTCAGGAACCAAGAGCATGGTCTCAGGCATCTTAGAAGTTCAGGATCTCTGGGACAAGTATACTATCCATGATCTCGTCCCTGATTTACACTCATCTATGTTGTGTCTCTTAAATCTTAAGCAAATCGCTTAATCTCTGTAAATTTCTATGATTTTTCTTGTAAATTGTAAGTCAGGGCTCCTGCTTTGCCTCCCGTGCTGTAAGGCTGATGTGGGGATTTCAGGAGATGATAGCAGATACTCTCCATGACCTGGAAAGCATCGCCCCCATGCAAAGGATAAAAGTAACCTGCCCCCCTCCCTTGCTGTGGAGGCATCCAAGGCCCCTTCCTGGATTCAGCCACTAAGTGTCTAGCTTAAACTTGTAGTGATTGGACAAACTTCAATGATTGGACACTTACAACAATTACATAACACCAGTCCGTTCCTTTTCTCATAGCTTTACCTGTATGTAATGATTTTTGGCCTCATTACATCAGATTAAGGAGTAGGCCACCTTATCATTTGCAGGTCTCAGAACAGAGCATTGAGACTCTAAGGAGTCTAAAGGATTTTCCCAGGTACATGCAGCTTCTAAACAAGGAAGTAGAGGTTCAGAAGAGTTTCCATCCAGCCACACTTCAGGGTACATCCTTCAGTGCAACCCAAGGAAGGTGCTGTAGAAATATGCTCATTAAGTCTATTCAGGAATAATTATTCAGTGTTTCCATTTTAAGAGAAAATTATATAAATTCAAAGCCGTGCTGTTTTTCAATTGCATGGGTATAATTTAAATGTCTCCATTTGATAGGTAGTGCTGTATCTATAGAGGAAAAGATGCATCGAAACCCAAACTGTGGTTCATGTGAAATAGTAAGCAGGGTCTCTAGCTGCTGTTCAAGCATTATCTGATTTTGGACATGAGCTCAATAGATCTCTCCCTGATACAGTATCTCCAGAGTTGTAAAAAGAGATACATTATATTTAGAATAAGTTTAGATCAATGTAAATGTTGACCAGATAATACACCTAGTCCTCATATCCCACACTTCCCATTTCCCCTAGTCATAGCAACTTACACATGCGTGATACATATGTTATAATTAGTAAAATGATACTGATATATTTTTATTAATTAAAAAGTCCTGAGTTTGCATTCAGTTTCACTCTCTCTTGAGACAATCTTTGATCTGAATACTATGTATAACCTTTACAGTGTCATAGAGTTATCTGTACATCAGTGTTCCTAGCGCCATTATGCACAGTAAGCAACAGATGGAAACAACCCTTAAATCCATCCATGATTGGATAAATAAAAGGTGCTGGGTTTCGCGTAATGGAATGCTATTCGTACTTGGTGACATGAGGCAATCAAAAAAGACAAATACTGTATGATTCCACTTATAGAATTTCCCTAGAAAAAGCAAATTCATTGTGATAGAAAGTAGAGACGATCAAAGGATGAAATGGGGGGGGCGGTGTGGTGATTCGCTAATGGGATCAGAGTATATGTGGGATAGGATGACACGTTTGGGTAAAAGTAGTAGAGATGGCCCATATAATATGAATGTTACTAAAGCTACTGTCCTCTATACCCACAATAAATATACATATTAAATATACTTTATTACGACATCAAGGTTAAAACTCTATTATTAAACATGAAGACAGTAGCAGCACATATGAATGCATGTGCTGAGATGGTCTTGTAATATTCCAAAATTTGGGAACTTGGCCGGGTATACAATGGGCAGGTGGAGTCAATGAAAGTCTATCATTGAAACATAGCATGCCTTTTCATTTTTCCTTTATGTTTATGTTAGATATACTCAAGTCCCTCTGGCTTTCATGCCAAAGGCTCCACTTCTCTTTCTTTCCTGCCCCTCTTTCTGCCCTTCTTCTAGGAGGATGATCATGCATCAGCTCTGTTCATGTTTATGAAATGCCCACATCTATACATACTCGCCTCATGAGCGCTCTTTGTAAAGCTTCTGAGTTATGTCCTGAGAAGCATCACCAGTTACTAATAGCTACCTTATGTCTTTTTCCTCTCCTTGACGTGATGATGCAAGATCGCCCTAGTAATACCGAAGAAGTGGAGGTCCCATCTTTCTCAAAGGGAACTCGCTTGCTTGCAATCAGATAGAAAAGTTGCGTTTTCTCTTTTTCAGTAAAATTAGCATAGGAAAATGTGAACATTTACGTACTAGATAACATATACAATTTACTAGGTAGAGAAACTGACTAGTGAGTGTCTATTACCACCGATACCCGTGATAAGAGGGCACCCAAAAATGACAGCAGCAGTTACACACTGTATGGTAGAGCATACAGTTCCTCTGCAGTACGTTTTTGTCTTTGAAAGGAAATATATAATTGTCAATGCAAAGGGACATGAGAGACCTTTCATTGTGAGTTTCAACTATTTCCCCATATGTCTCTTATGTTTTCCCTTGGGGTCATTGACTCAACCACCATTTCCCATCTGGTGTCCTAAAGTCATCAAGGGAACTGAAAGACTGCACAGAGTGTTTGGGATGAATGAGATTCATTATTTTGTTTTGTTTTGTTTTGTTTCCTTTGATCTCTAACTGCAGTTGGATGTAGCAGATAAAAAAAATAAGTATGATGAAATTAGTTACTTGCTGAGGAATATCTAGGTGATGAAGAAGGCAGGGTTTTTTTGCAGGTTTGGTCTGGAAGCACCCGGATTCTGGGATCCTGTCGGGAACGAGGCTTGGTGTGTAGTGAAAGGAAGTAGTTGAACAGGAAAGAACTTTGGCCAGTGGCCTGATGTGGCTTTCTTTAATGAACGCAATGAACTGAAATACAATAAAACATCCAATAGGTCAATCCTACTAGTCTCATTTAAGTTTAAAAGTAACAGTTGGAATTCCATGTTGGTATGTTTGGAGGTGAGAGCTATCATGGGCAAATGGAAGTGAAAAGGTAAAGGTGATTCCTTTGACATCTCTGATTTGAAGCTTGGTAACTGTGGTCAATGTCTAGGTGAAGGTCTACGACTCCACAGAGCCCAGGAAAGGTGCACGAATTGTGGGGAACATCAGGGTGATGCCTATGACTCACCATAGACTCAAGGAAAGTAGCAGGAATGGGGGAGCCTCTCTTTTTAATAATTTTATTGCTCATGTTTCTGTGTCTAAGGATTATGTGTTAGAGAGCTTCTCTGACTTCAGCAGCAAGGACGAAGACTATAGGTAGGTACCGGCACACAGGTTGGATCCCATGAGAGAGAGGCCTGGAAACTGTTAGAAGCACCTGCTGCATAGAAACCTGAGGAAGAGAGATGTGAAATTATACAAAAAAAAAAAGGAAAAGAGTATAGAAGTCTGATATGTTCTTTTCCTTTCTGAATGATGTCGCAGGAAGAAAAATTGTTTCCGTGGGCTTTGAGAGTGCCGTGCTTTTCATCCTCTCTGCTTGCTCTGCTATTTAAAAATTATTTTTCCCACAAGTCTTCTTACCACCCCTATGCCAGAACAATGCCAGAACTTAGCCATTGCTCAGTTAGCACTCCTGGGAATCCTATGTCGGAGATGGTGGTGGTGTTTTCGTTAATGACCTAAGGTGGATGTACTCTAGTGGGCACACGAGTTCCTCCCAGGCACTTAGCCAAGGGACAAAGTTCTTCTAGTGTGTTCTAGGTGTTGCATAAAAAGTAAACTCTCTTCTTTTTAAAGTAAAGTAGCATCTTCCTGCTTCTGTGCTCATGTTTGCTCCCAATTTAAAGGATACTCCCAGAACTGCCTGAGAGAAAGATCAATTCCGCTGGCATTATAGCTAGTGCTCCAGGATCCTTGAGTTCATCCCAGCCTCCACAGGTCGCCCGCGTTTGAGGAGCTGAATGTGCTTCCATGGGAGAGAGGCCTGTGTCCAAATGTGTCTCTGGGCCCTCCACAGCTGGCAGAAGTCTAGAGGAAGCACTTGCTCCCACTGCATTGCTGACCTGGTCTCTTGAGATTGATGAGACCCCAAATAGACTCACCCACCAGCAGGGCCAGGGGGTCACAAGATGCGGGGTGTAGAGATGAGGACAATAATGGATCCTGGCATTCCGCTACATCATCCCAGGAGCAACGAGATGCTGGGTTTCCACCTTAACTCTACATTTCCCATTTTTCCCCCCAAGCCACCTCACATCATTGCTGCCATTGTCCCCTCGAAGGCCACACTGCAGATGATGAAGTCTCTGACATACCGAGCATGAGTACACGTAATTACTTCTTCTTTCATATATCATCCATTAGGATTGAAGGATATATTCTATGCTCCTTGTTGCTAGTCTGTGTCCACACAACCAGAGAGGTGGGGGCTCAGAATGAGACCCAGGTCTCTGGATTCGGAGATTATTCATGCAACTAGCACATACTGAAACACTCCTGTGTACCAGGCCTTGTACTGAGCGTTAAAACTCAGGCCTTCAGAGAGGAGGTCGCACGAGCAGCCTCAGCCCTCACTCATTCCTTGCCCCATGTCCCCACCAGCCGCCAGACTCCGGTGCCCCAAGAGGAAGAAGTGCAGGCCCGACTCCGTAGCACCTTGGCCAGCGGTCACTCATCCATGTTCTCCCCATGGAGCACCGCACACGTTCGGTGCCGTTTGGACAACTCCACCAGACTCGGGGCTTCTACCTGCCCTTCTAGGTGACTGCAGAACCTGAAGCTTAGCCATCAATAACACACTGTATGTGGCATCTTCCAGGGCTCCTGGCCACTGAGAGATCCCTTCCGCCAAAAGCCTCACCACTGGCCTTCGCCGGAAGTCTCGCATCCATCTTCCCGAGAAGCCACACCCCTGTCTCCTCCGGAGGTCCCCCCACTACCTCCACTAGGCCACACATCTGTCGCTTGTGGAGGGCACATCTTGTCTCCAGACGCCCCAGGGATTGTCTGGGTGCATCCTCTGCCGAGGAGCTCGTCCTTGCCACGGTAACTATGCGGCTCGCCTCAGTGTCGCCCTAGTCATGGTTCCACCAGTGCCAGGGTTTTTCCCTGACCAACGTTTCTGCCGAGCCCAGCTTCGCGCGGGATCGCTGTTCCTGGCGGGACCGGGGACAGCTCTCCCCGTTCTGTGGCCTCGAGTGTTCCCCTTCTGTTTGGACGCCAGGCTTCTTCCTTAGAGATCTTTTAGGTCCAGGTCCAAAGTGGACTTATAGAAGATTGTTGAAGCATATGTGCTTCTTCATAGTAATCATCTCCGTAAGCCTGAGAAATAGACACTGTATTTCCATTTGAGAAATGCCAGCCTCTCTGGCAGCCTTACCAGACATCCTTTTCTCAATGGAAAACCCTCCCCCTTTCTCAGAATACACACTCCCTGCTCTAGTTCCCTTTTTCATCTGCCATCCCTCTCATTTTATCACCATTTACCTTACACGTGTTGTTACTGCTCTGCTCTGTCCCAGAGTCCAGGAGAGTAGCATATTCTGTGCAATGAATTATGGTTACTGGATAAATGAGGAAATTGAGCTTAGTGAATTATTTGGCCCAAATACTAGAATATGACCCAGATATAATTCAGAATCCCTTGTTTGTACCGCCTGTGTACTGCCTCACCTCATTGTTGAGACTTAATTTGTAGTCGGGTTGATATCTCCCTCAGAAAGGCTGTGCTCTGCAGAAAAGAGAGGATAAACATTCTGTCAAGACTAGATAGTTACATCCAAACACACGAAATCCCAAAGGGGAGTGTATATCTTCAGAAAGTATTAAGTGCCAATGACTCTCCTGCCCTCACGTAATTTGCAGTTTAATTAGGACAGTTATTTAACAGTCGCACGGAAAATTATATAATTCAAACTTGTGATAGATGCCACAAGAATAGATTATGGTAATGGCAGGCTGCTAAATTGAGGCATCAGGGAGGCAAAGTATCATGAGGCTGGTAGACTGTGTGTGTAGAAACCTGTCCTGGGAAGTGGTAGAATGTGGGGCAGACAGTGAGCCTCCACCTGAAAGGAGGAAGGAGAAAGTTGCTTTTTAAATAGGATCAGGAACCTGAGACAGTAACTCCTCTTAGAGATGTTCCATGATGGGTCAGTCAGTCCACCCTAATATCCATAGAGTCCTCATGTCTTTAAAAGTTGAAAGAGGCAGTAAAGCATAGTGACACGCTTCCAATTCCAGTCATGCTCAATTTGTATAATTTGGTGATGAAATATACATATACATATGTATACATATGTATATATTGGTGCGAAATTCAGATATAAGTTCCACATGGTGCAGTTCAGCCCATAGATTCTAAGAGGTGTGAGGCCCCATGAAGAACAATCTGGATCAGCTCCTGTCAGTATTGGGGTTACCACTCAGCTTCTGTCACAAAGAGTAAAAAATCAAAGAGATTGCATCACAGCAAATCATAGAAACATACAGACCTTGTCAGCACGTACCCAAAGGATGGTGGCAAGTGAGAACTCAGAGTAAAACTGGAGGAGTCTCAGTGCCCATGTTGCCAACCTCCTGCCCAGGTGGCGTAGAGAGAGATTGTGTTCCCCACGTAAGGAACTGTCCCATTGTCCATGGCCTGTGCGAGAGTGGACAGACACTGAATCAATGACACACACACACTGTATAGAAAAATTTGAGAGGGAGTAGATGATCATAGATGATAGCATCAATTCTACATAATGGGATTTCAGTATTGTCTAATCTTCTGTATTTTATACACTTAATTAAAAAAAAGATTAGTGAATAAATATAATGGGGTAGTTTGTGTAGAAGTGAGTCATATCCCCAATAAGTTTGCTTGGCATCAAGTAAAAACCTAACTTAAGTGTTTTGATGAATACAGCAACAGCATGTGTGGATTGTGCAGGAAGAAATGATCTTGGACGAAATGAAAATGACACTCCCAATTTAGCTGAATTTCAAAACAGGTGGAAGGAGTCAGACCTCTGTCTTTGAAACAAAGTGTGATTGTCTTGTTCACTCTTTGTTAGCTTATTTCCCACTGATTAAGTTCCTTTCAGAAAGCCAAAGGCATATTTTTTTCTATTTTTTTTCTGCTCTTCTCCTTGGCTTTTCTTTCTCGAGCTAGGAGAAGGGCCTGGCAGCAGCTCACTTCATACTTAACTCATCACCCTCATCAGTACACTCTTTCTGCCATCAGCCATGTTCCCTAGTCATGCTCCCTAGTCCTTCAGAAGCAGCAGCACCAAGGACTGGCAGTCACTCTGTGTTGTCACAGATTTCCCTGAGGGCCTGTGGGAGGAGCATCCCAGTGAGAGGACAGATAAGGGGCATGCCTCACCAAAGTAAGCTCTCTTTCTTTCTCCTGCGAGATACATGGGACTTTATTACTTTATCAGTAATATGAAAAAGTGAGCATGTACCTTCCAGATGATACAAACTTTTACTTGGTAGCGAGAGTGTAGAAAGTGGGTCTAGTTCTAATGGAAAACTGATCCTAAAGTCCTTCAAAAATGACAGCAGCAGTTAGAAACTGTATCGAGAGAGCTTTCTTTATCTTAGCAGTTTTTCCTTTTTGGAAGAGAAGTTGGTAATTGCCAACTCAACATGGCATTGAGAGGCAGTTGCTCCAGTGATTTCATACCATTAGGCCTGACTAGTTTTGTCCTGTGTTTGCTGCTGGGTTCTGTTGACACTTCGGGCATTTTCCATCTGGTTTTCTAATGTCACTGAGTTAAGCCAAAGCCTGTGCAAATGGGACTGGGCATAATGTGACCCTCGTAGTATTTTCTGTCATTTCAGGTCATTCCACTTGCCCATGAAGACAGTGCATATTTTAGAATCCTTCATTTGCTGAGGGAAAATGTAGACACTGAGAAAGTGTGGTATTCTTTCAGGCTTCACTTTGGAGAGCCACCTTGATTCCACCTTCCTGCTGGCAATGAGAGTGAGGGACGTGGTGATAGAAACTGATTGTCTGGGTAACGGACTATGGCCGTGATCTCCAGTTCCAGTGAGGTGGTGTAGGTTTGTGTGCATAGATGTGAGTGTGTGGACATGTGAATCCATGCTGCGTGATCCCAAGTGTGTGTGTTTGTGTGACTTCTTTTTGTTCGAGTGTTTCCCTTGATTGATTTTACTGTAAAGACCAGAGTTGCTGGTTCCAACTTTCTAACATACATGCCCCTCACCATCTCATCATGAATGGATTGATACGTAAGTGTATATATTAATCATCTTGTAGAGTTTGAATGTGCACATTCATTATTGCCAAGTATATTCCTCAATCAACCTGGAAACAAATCTCATCAGCACCCAGGACGATGTTCACTGGCTTCTTAATGGATAAACATGCTTTAGAATCTCTGTTAACATGCCATAAAAATTTTATTTAGTACAGAATATAATCTCTCAGTAGTTCTCATGGCATTTAGAATGGTCATAATGTGCCACAGCTGTCACTTCCTTCATTCCCAATGTGTTTCCATTATAGGAAGTCCTCCAAATGCCTCCTTCCCCCTTGGCTGAGTGCTGGGCAGGGCTCCTCCCTATTGCAGTTGGTCCCAGGTATAGCCCCATGCCACACCCATTTCTGGAGGAATCTGAGTCAGGAGGAGCCTCCAGGGATATTTGGGGTCAATTCCTTGTGAATTTCTCCATAGAAGTCTAGTATTTATCTTCAGACACTCTTGCTGAAAATACACAGTGTCATTCTCATGTGGAAAATCTGCCTCCATCACTCATCTGTTCTGAGGACGTTGTATGCTGTGCGAGAAACACTGTGTCCACAGAGAAGAGAATCGACAGTTCTTCCTCACAACTGAATCCTGGGGATGGAGGCCTCAAGGTCACCTTCGAAGGTCTGAAGAGCCTTCTGTGTCCTGCACGCCCACCTCCACGCTCTCTCCTCCATGTTTCTGTGGCTTCCCAGTGATTCCAGCACCTGTGTTTGTGTTGCACCTTTTTGTTGACACCTGTGATGGCCATGACCTGGAGGCCTCAGCCAGGGCCTCCGAGGAGACAGAGCTTCCACAGTGTCAGGGACCTTCAGCAAGGACCGAGGACAGGAGCCTCCCTGCTGCTGCTCTCCCGGGGCATTGCCCTTAGTAGGACTTTAGTTTTGTATTGTATAGATCTAGTGCTAGTTCTAGGTATATGTATATTTAATATAGAAGTTTTTTATATATTAAATAACATTTATCACTTGCTAGTTGCGTTAAAAGTGTTTTTTCTATATAATCAAACAGATATAGGAAAATACCTTCAGTTGGAACTGAATGCATTACTGTGAGACAGTCACTCTAGTGACCATACCAGGATCACTCCCTATTTCATACAACGTTCATTGAACCTTTACAAATGTAGTCCTTACCAGCCATCCTGTGTCAGCGTCCTTCTGCGGATATTTTTTTTTTTTTAAGTTTCTTTATTCCATTGGTCATGGGACACTATCACGCAAGATCTGCTTGATGACTTGGATGTCAGGGTCTTTTAGACCAGAAAGTCAGCTTAGCTGGTATTAAATTCTTGATTCTCCATTTCTTCCATTGAGTATTTAAATATGTTACTCTATTTCTTTTCCAACACAGTATTTCTTTCAATGAAAGTTGATAAAATTGTAATGTTTTTACTTATAAGTCATTTGCTCTGTGATTCTTGATGCTTAAACGATTTTTCCTATCTTACAAGAACAGTATTTTGCTAGCTTATCACTTGCTGTTAGTCATTCCAAGTGGATGCTCAGTGTTCTCTTCAATAAACGATTTCAAAGTATTGTCTCTTTCTAGAAAAAAACGAATTCTAATTGTTAATACTTGCTTTGAATCATTGCTTTGGTTTTTGTTTTTCAGGCACTCAAATTGTTAGATATCAGATATCTTTTCTTTGATTCTCTTCAACTTTGGATCGTTGTAACCAACGCTTTTGTACCCTCTTGCTGAATTTCTTTTCCAATAGTGATCCCATTTTTTAAATCTTACATGGCATGGTTGTCACTGTGTTTCTTGTTGTTTCTATTTTATTTTGGCAGGGATTTTTAAATTTTGTTTTTCTTCTTTCCTGAGGTCTGTCTTTTCATTTCTAAATTATTCTATATCTGATCTATGATATACCTCATACTTTGTGTCACTTAAAAAAAAAAAAGACTTTCACATAATTTTTGAAAAATGGCACAGTACATAAAACATCAAGATGGTTGTGGGGGGGGTGTGTGTGTCCGTGTGTGTGTGTGTGTGTGTGTGTGTGTGTGTGTGTGTGTGTGTGTGTGATATGCGTAGACTCGCTCCAATGCCTGGTGACTCTGTGAATGAGTGCTGTTCATAGTGTCTTGTACTCAACACTCCTGCCCAGCTTTTGTAGACTCGTGTGAGTGGCTCCTTTGATGGGGTCAACTCATCTCATATTTGAGCTTCCTCTTTTTCTTCTACCGTCTATTTTTTCCCAATATTATTGTTTTTTCCAAGAAATCCTGACTTCCCATGACGTTTCTGAAGCAGGACTACTTCAGCTTTGTCATTTTGGCCTCCATCGCTGTTTCAAGTTCCATTTGTCCTAGAACTTACTCGTTCGTCTGTCTATCAATCCTAGGTATCTATAGAGCTTTTCTCCAAAGACGTATTTGACGTGAATCATTTTTTTTTTCCCCTGTCATCCTTATTCACAGGCCAGCTTTCATATCAGAACAGGTAAGCTGGGGATACGGGTGTACGGTTGACCTTGGTCTGTAATGACACATCCCTACTGTGGTGATCTTTCCTAATCCTTCCACTGCCACTCTTCCAAGTCTCAGCTTTCTCTTGATTTCTTGTCTGTAGTCTCCATTTGAATTGATGACAGAAACAAAATCAGCCACACCTTGAGCCATTTCCGTGTCTTCATTGTCCATGTGAAAGTTGTATATTCCTATTGTAGTCATGATTTTGTCAACTTTACGTTCAAATGCTACTTTGCATTTGCACTGCATTCTTGTAATTTCATCAGAAATTGTGTCCAATCATTGCTATATTCTCCTAGTAAGTTAGAGTCATCTATATGTGTTAAGACATTTCTCTAAATTCCACCAATGTTTACACCTTCCTCTGAGTCTAGTCCACCTGCTTATAGGATACATTCTGCGTACAGACTAAACAAATAGGCGGGTAGAATGCACCCGTGTCTGATCCCGTGTCTCCATGTTGTGTCCTGATAGTGGTTTCCTGTCTCCGTGTTGTGTCCTGATAGTGGTTCCCTGTCACGCATCAGGACCATCAAGTGCTGAGGCAAGCCCGGTTCTTCCAGAGAAACCTATAGGTTTTCATGACTGACACAGTCAAAGGCTTTCCAGTAGTCTCAAAACAGACTCCCGTTATGGAATTCTTTGGAGTGCCCCATCATCCAGTGAGTGCTCAAAGCAGATTTCCAGGGCACCTGACTTTCCTGAATCCATCTTCGTGGGTCCTCTTCATGTTCGCTTTGCAGTGGCATGACTCTGCGCTTAGTCCTGACACTTTTCCCCTTTGTATGGGTACCATCGTAGTCCCATCATTACTTCTCTGTTGGACAGCATAAGTTATACCAATGTCTAACAACTATGCTGGATACCCAAAACAATTAAATGAAAATTCTATTTGAAAACAATGTACATTTTAAAAATTCAATACTGTGTGCAGCAATTATTTCCCAGGCATATATCTATTAAAGTTTTTAGGCTTTAATGTAGATTTAGGTTGTAATCAGTACAAAGACGTTCCAGGTTCGACAAAAGGTGTTCATATCCAATCTGTGTTCATATCCAGTTCACATGGATATCACCTATCATGATACATTCTCCTGGTGCCTGCTGATCACCAAGGGCCAGGTACCTGAGAGGCCATGCCAGTGTCATCCAAGTCCCAGCTACTTAGCCAGCTGTGACGTCCAGCCTCAGCCTCCTCCACCTTACGCTGAAGGCTGAAAGAAGGCCACAGATAGAAATCTGGACATTTCAGTATAATGTTATGAGTTTCTGGGTCTTATTTAAAGGCTCGATTTGAGCTGGTGTTTCTTTGTTATTATTATTTTTATTTTTGTATGATGACATTGGTTAACAAAATCCAATAAGTTTCAGCTATACACTTCAACAGTAGGGTGTATATATATATATATATATATATATACACACACACACAGTTACATACATACATACAATCATATATATTTACACTACGTGTTCACCTTCCATAGTTAGACTTCTTTCTGTCACCACATATTTCACACCCCTTAACCCTGTCTAACTCTCCCGTCCCTCCTCCCTTCTACCCTCTCGTAACCACTAGTCTATAGTCCATGTCCATGAGTCTCTGTCGGTCCTGTTCATTTGTTGGTTTTAGGTTTATATCCCAATATAAGTGACACGTGATTTTCAACTTTTTCTGCCTAGCTTATTTCACTTAGCATGGTTATCTCGAGATCCATCCATCTTGTCTCAAATGGCAGTATTTCGTTTCTTCTTACGGCTGAGTAATATTCCATTGTATATATTTACCACAGCTTCTTTAGCCAATCATCTATCATAGGACACTTCTGTTGCTACCATATCTTGGCCACTGTGAAAAATGCTGCTATGAACATCGGTGTGCAAATATATTTCGGATATGGGTTTTCAAGCATTTGGTGCAAATATCCTGTAGGGGGATTGCTGGATCTTATGGAGGATCAATTCTTAGTTTTTTGAGGAACCTCCATAGTGTTTTCTATAGTGGCTGTACCAGTTTGCATTCCTACCAGCAGTGTATGAGAGTTCCTTTTTCTCTGCATCCTCTTCACCATTTGTTTATCACTTGTCCTGTTGATTATAGCTATTCTAACCTGTGTGAGGTGATATCTCATTGTATCTTTGATTTAAATGTTCCTAATTGCTAGCGATGTTGAGCATCTTTTCATATATTTGTTGACCATTTGTATGTTCTATAGGGAGAAGTGTCTGTTCAGGTCCTCTGCCCATGTTTTGATTGGATTGTTTGTTTGTTTGTTGCTGTGGTAGTTTTTGTTGTTGTTGAATTTATTTGTTCTTTGTATATTTTGGATATAAGGCCTTTATCAGAGACATAGATTGCAAATATATTTTCCCATTTGGAAGCTTGTCTCTTTACCTTTTTGATGGTCACTTTTGCTGAGCAGAAGTTTTTTAGTTTGATATAGTCCCATTCATTTATTTTTACTTTTCCTTCTCTTGCCTTTGAGGTTATATTCATAGAGTCCTCATTAAGTCCAATGGTCTTCAGTTTAGTTTCTATTTTTTTTTCAAAGTATTTTATTGTTTCAGGTCTTATATTCGGTCCTTAATCCATTTTGAGTTAATTTTGGTGTGTGGTTATAGAGAACAGTCTAGTTTCATTCTCTTGCATGTGGCTTTCCTGTTTTCCCAGTACCATTTATTGAAGAGGCTTTCCTATCTCCACTGTAGGTTTTTGGCTTTTTTGTCGAAAATTATTTGCCCATATAAATATGGGTTTACTTCTGGACTCTTGATTCGTTTCCATTGGTCCATGTGTCTGTTTTTCCGCCAAACCCATGCTGTTTAGATTGTTGTCACTTGGTAGTATAATTTGAAGTTGTGCAGAGTGTTGCCTCCAGCTTCGTTTTTTTTCCCTCAGAATGGCTCTGGTAATCGGGCTCCTTTTGCTTCCATACAAATCTGATGATTTTTTGTTTTATTTTTTAAAAAAATGCCAATGAGATTTAATGAGGATTGCATTCAATCTGTATAATGCTTTAGATTATATGGTCATTTTAACTATGTTGATTCTTCCAATCCAAGAACACGGCCTGTCTATCCATTTCTTTGTATCTTCTTCGGTTTCTTTTAATACGGTCTTATAGATTTCATTATATATTTTACATGTTTCAATAGATTTATTCTTAGATATTTTATTCTCTTTGTTGCAATTGCAAAAGGAATTATATATTTACACTTCTTTTTCTGATACTTCATTATTAGAGTGTCAGCGCGCTTTGTATTTTTAAACATTGATTTTGTAACCAGAAACTTTCCTGTGTTTGCTTATTGTTTCTAGTAGTGTTCTTGTGGAATCTTTAGGGTTTTCTATATAGAGAATCATGTCATCTGCAAATAGTGACAGTTTGACTTTGTCGTTTCTTACTTGGATGCGTGTTATATCTTTTTCCTGTCTGATTGCACTCGCTAGGACCTCCAATGTTATATTGAAGAACCACGATGATAGTGGACAACCTTGCCTTCTTTCTGATCTTCGGGGGAAACTTTTCAGTTTTTCACCATTACATATAATGTTGACTGAGTCTTTCTCATAGATGACCTTCATTATGTTAAGGTAGTTTTTTTCTATTCCGATTTTGTAAAGTGTTTTGCTCATAAATGGATGCTGCATTCTGTCGAAGGCTTTTTCTGCATCTCTTGATATGATCATATGATTCTTATTTTTTTCATTTGTTTATGTGGTGTATTACAGTACTCGATTAGCATATGTCAGACCTTCCCTGTGCCTGTGGGATGAAGCACACCTGACCATGGTGTATAACCGTTTTCATGTGTTGCTGTATTTGGTTCACTAATAACTTATTTAGGACTTTTTCATCTGTATTCATGAGAGATATTGGTCTGTAGTTTTCTGATTTTGCTTTCTCTTTACCACTTTTGGTATCAATGTAATTTTGGCCTCATAAAATGAGTTGAATAGTATTGAGGAGAATAGGTATGAAATCTTCTTTGAATGCTTGTTAGAATTCACTGGTGAAGCCATCTGGTCCTGGAGTTTTACTTTTTGGTAGGTCTTTGATGATTGTTTCCACTTCCATAGTGCTGAATGGTCTATTTAGATTTTCCATTTTGTCTTGATTCAGTCTAGGAAGGTTGTATTTTTTAAGTAATGGTCCAATTCTTCTAGATTATTAAATTTGGTGTTATATACTTTTTCATAATATTCTTGCATGATCCTCTGTATTTCTGCAATGTCTGTCATAATTTCCCCCGTTTCTTCCTTGATTTTGTGTATTTGTGTCTTTTCTCTTTTCTCTTTAGTGAGTCTATCCAGGTGTTTGCCAATTTTATTAACCTCAAAGAACCATGAGCTGGAATTGCTGACACTGCTCAAGGAGTCATTATGAGTGCCTCGTTAGTGCTACCTCATGACCTCTACTGAAACTATGGGTAAAAAGCGTGTCCTTACTGCCACTAGGTGGCGGTGAATGTCTGCCCTGACTGTACTCCACTGAGGAGAGGGTGGATCTCCTCATTACTGCTGGGTAGAGGATGGAAGTGCAGTCTCCCCAAACTCGACTGACACCAAGGACTAGAAGACTGACTTCCTGAGTAGCCAGCAGGGATGGAAGCCTGACTTCCTATTTGAGCTTCTCTGAAACCAATAGTAGCTGTCCAGCGACCCCTGCCAGGAGGGGGTCGTGATGGCTCATTACAGTCTAAAGAAGGTGGAAGTGGAGACTCTAAATGTGGTCTTTGCTGGTGTGGGTGGGTAATTGATTTAACCAAAGCACGTCTGGTTGTTTTTTTGTGCCTGGCCTTGACTGCCTGACTGTGTGATATGGATGAGAAGCACGACAGTCACCTGGCTTTCGCAAAAGGAGGCCAGACAGTCTCCTTGTCTGAGAACAATGCGAAGAAGGGCCAGAAGGGAGAAACAGTGCTTGCGATCTAAATTAAATATTCCATAAGTCCCTGTTAATGAGGGAACTGAATGACACGTGCTGGCAAGCGAGCGGAGGACAGCTGCTGTGAGCATGAGTTTTGAAATCAGACAGCATTAGGTACAAACTCTAGCTCTGCCACTAATTGGCTGTGTGACCACAGAGAAGTTGTTGCACTTCTCTGAACCTCAAGAATAAAAATGACAATTGTTCATTTAACATGTTTTGATTCCTTCTATGTGTAAATAATTGCTATTATTTTTATTGCTACTCAGAATGTATTTAGTCACTTCTCTTTTGGTCATCTGAAGATCTCTATGGGGGGATACTGTGGCCGATTGCAAAAATGGCCACCAATTATTTCTTTCATCTAGCCATGGACTGTGGTGTTGCCCTGACTCAGCCTTGATCATGTGACTTGCTTCGGCAACTAGGATGTTAGTAAATATGAAGCGTATAGAAATGTACGCTCGTGAGTGTGAAAAGTGCTTGTGTGTGGAGCTTGCTGCACTCAGGTCCCAGCTGCCATGTGAACAAGCTCAGGCTGGCCCACTGGATGATTACAGTCCCAGGTCCCAGTCATACCTCATCACCGCAGCCAGGAGCCAACCACTCCTAGACACATGAGAGAGCCCATGACCCGACACATCGTAGCCCATGACCCGACTGGCCAGCTGACCTCATATAGAAAAGGGACCCCAATAGCCAAGCCTAGTGCCCAGTAGGGTGAACTCAATAAATGTTGTTGTACTAAGCCACTGCACGTTGGGATGGTTTGTTATAAGCAATAGATTACTGGCACAAAGATGCAGGCGGGGGAGTCCAAGTTCCATTTCTGCAACTCTTATCCATGCACATATGCCCCTCATTAAAATGGAGTCAGAACATCTCGCCCGAGCGTTCCTGTGATAGTTAGATATTGTGAAGCAGGAGCAGGAAGTGAGAGCTGTGTAACTTTCTTTCCTTGGCACATGGGAGAGATATATGGACCAGGAACTGTAATCATAATACCACGTTGGAGCTCTCCTCCACCGGAAGGAGGTCTTGTCTGAGAGTTTTCGAGGTTGTTGTGGGAGCCTGCTCTGGCTCTCTAGGCCTGCAGCTCAACAGTCCCAAAAATGAGATCTAGTTAATTGAGCAATCTGAACTTTTACTGTATGCCTGGCACTGAGAGAGCCCTAGGGATGGAGAAGAAGAAACGAGAGACATTTCTCTCCCTAATAGATCCCTATAGGTCACAGAAGACCATTTATGAAAGCCTTTTCTCAAGAATATTGGATTTCCTCTTTGCTTAACCCATAGATTCTTTGTCTCACACTCAGCTCTTGTGCCCCCATGTCTGTCCTTTGCACAAGCTAATAGGCAACGTCCACCACAAGGCGGAATGTGTGCACCACCGATAATACGTGTTTGCCAAATGGAATGAATGCGCAACCTACTCGGTCAGGGCCCACAAAATTCTGACAGAAAAGTATAAAAATATAGTTCCAGTTTCTTGCCTAGAAAGCATGACTGCCCCTGACTATTGTAGTCGTAGCCCAGTCCTGCGACTACAGCCTCAGGTAGGAAAAAAAAAATGTCGTACTGACATGGGGTGGAATGAAAACTATATATTCATACTGTCGTTTTTCCGTGAAGGAAGAGTGGCAGAGTCATGCCAGCCCCTTCTCCCAACCCTCACACACACATCCACCAGAAAAGTGTTGGAGTTTGTCTGGGGGATGGGTCTTCAAGGTGGGTGTGTGCAAACACTCGTGAAGGCTTATAAGCAATCCCGTCATGCCTGTAGCTCCAGCCTTTTGAGATAACCAAAGTTTTCATTGCTTGTTCCTTTTCTCAGTCAAACCATCACTCTGTGGATGAGCGTGTGTCCCTTGGTATAAAGGACGCTCCCGGGATTTGCACCGTAGAGAGCGTTTCCTCTCTGCTTCCTGCACATGTTTCCGGCTCGTTCTGGAGAGGCGAGGTGGGAAGCACGTTGAACCACAATTCTCGCCTCCAATCCTGACCCAAATCCCATATCCTGGGACTCGGAATATCTGAGAGAGACCCATGTCCAGCTGCACCCTGAGGTCCTGAATGGCTGTCAGGAGTTCCAGAGGACTGCGTGAAGGGGCTGTGTGCCTGCTTCTCATGCTCATTCCCATGGCCTCAGAGACCTGGTCTCCTGGGACTGACCAGATTGGGAAAGGGCCTCTGAGCTGCAGGGGGTCACTGCTTCCCTGAGAACACACCACTCCCATTAATAGAGCTGCCCCTGCCACCCCTCCCCCATCATGCCCATCCTGTGACCTTGGCTTAGCTGGCCCAGGGTCCCCGCCCTTTCAGCCTTCCAAGGACACCTGGCCAACCCTGGCAGGTACCGTGTATTCATGTGATTTATGTGGCCACACCTGCTGGATAAACCCCATGACTTCACCTACAGACCTAGAAAATTTGAGTCAGTGACCTTACATTAGATTTCAAGTTGATTCTTTCTAAGGGGCTAAAAGACTTTCGGTTATGAGGCAGGGATTACATATCGCGCAATTTAGGTCCTACTCGGCACAGGACAGTCACTTGTTATGGTGAGTTGGTTGTCACTTTCTCCCGCAGAACCCAGTATGACCCAGACTCATGACAGGTGCTCTTTGGGTCTCAATTGTTTAATTCCTTGATCCACTGATCGATTAGTGACGGTGTCGTTAAACCCATGATCATCCTTTTAATGGTCCCATATTGAAGAACCATATATTTGGTGGAGGTGGACAAGGAGAAAGGGAATGGACTCTAATTAGATGAAAGAGAAGGGGAAGGGAAGTCGTGAGGGACATAAGGCAATCTCATGCACAGTCCGTCATGGAAACTGTGACTGCCATCTTAGAGGAACAAGGTGACACAGGCATGGTTTCCCGGTCACACTTACAGAATTTGAAGGCTGACAGTGTCCCCGCACACCTGAGAGCCACTCTTCATTGCAGAGGTGAATTGATCAAGGCCCTGGGGAGGAGCATAGAGATGAAGACAGAGTGTGTCTTAAGTTCAGGCTTTGTTTATGCTGCTGGGAGCAGGAGCGCCGAGTTCTTACCTTGACTCTTAACTCTCCCCTTTCCATTCCGGCGGCCACCCCAACATCATTACTGCCCAGGTAACTTGAGGAATGTTTTGTGCATTTTGAAGACTCCCGCACAGAGAGCAACATCTACATGTAACTTATTTCCTCTTTCATTTGTATTCTTTCTCTTATCAGTCAGCTTGTTTTTGGGACTCTTCTCCAGCCCCTCCTTCTCTCTTTTTTGATTCTCATGCAAAGAGGCCTGGTCTTCTCTAGGTACTTGAGGTCCTAGAATTGTCCATGTCTGTAATATCTCCCTCCAGTTCTTCATGTCCTCTCAGAGCATCACCCTGGCTCCTGACTCCCTTTGCATGTGTTGAGCCACCCTGAGTGGGCAGGGCAGGAACTGGGCTGGAAGTCAGAAGGGCTGTGCTCAACATGCTGGAGGGGTCCTGTGAGGTCCGGTTCTGCCCTGGGCACCCCCGACATGGGCGCTTTTTGACAGTGGATGACTCTGGCCATGCACAGTTGTTCTCTTCGCTGCATCTTTCTAAAACTCTCTAGGAGTTGCTTCTGCAGAAGGAGCAGAGGAAGTAATTTAGTTGGAAGAAGGACTGCGAGAAAAACTGTGACTTGGAAAGCTTGGGTTGGAAAGAATAAGGCAACAAATGCACATGTCTTCTGTGCTTCCTAACATCTTTTGTGTGAGGATTTTATTAAAAACAACTCATCTGAGGAGTCTCCTGGGATGTCCTCTCTTGTGTGTGAACATGCAAGGTGAGACAAGAGGATGGTGAAAATCAGCAAAGGCAAGTGAAAAATGTCGTGAGATCATCTTTCATAAAGAGGCTACTCAGGCCGGGGAAGCTTCTAAGTTGCTGAACCCATCCCTCCACTGCCCCCTTAATCTGGAGGAGAGGGCTGTCGGTTCCTGTAAGTCCACAATGTGAGTAAGTTCAGGGTTATAGTGTACATTGTCTTTTCTGTGAAGAGGCCTCCAGGATGTACTTACGCTATCGTCTTGCAGGACAAAGCGGTGTAGTCCTCATGCCCTCAAGATCACAGGGCCATCCCTTAGCTGGAAGTTTAGTGCTGGATCCCTTATCCCTGGGTATGATGAGATAGTGGAAGTGGCCTGACCTCCCCAACCTCAGGCCTCCTGGGAAGAGAAAGCGGAGGATAAAAGTGCCCTGGGGCTCCTTCTCATGCAAGCAAGGAAGCTCACCTTCCTTAGCATTGCAAGCCTGTGAGAGCTTAGTACTCCCAGAATCAAGTAAGGGGCACTGCAGAGTCCAGTCCCGGCTGGGGACTCCTCAGCATCGGAGGAGCCCTGTGAAGGTCCTGGGGCTAATATCCTATATATATATGAGGCAGGGATTACATATCGCCCAATTAAGGTCTACTAGGCACAGGACAGTCACTTGTTATGGTGAGTTGGTTGTCACTATATATATATATATATATATATATATGTAAATCAAGTAAATGACAAAGATACTGAAGGAAACTTAATGCAATACTTTATTGAGACATAGTAAGGGGTGGCAGTAAAAATTGCTCGTTTCTTTTCCTCCTTAATTTGTCAAGAAATCAGACAAATATAATTGGTTTAATTATATTTTAAACAGCAGTGTCCTTAATCTTTTCATATTAGAACACATTAAGCCATAAAACTTTTTATTTATTACCACAACATCATGGTTTACCAAACACAAGGCACAGGCAAAGCATCGGGATGTTAGGAAAAATAAAGATTCTAGGGGAGAAAGGAAATGCTCTAGGGCTCTGTTCATTTGTACTGTGCTGGTCTCATGAAGGGTCACATTCAGTCTTAGGTTGAGAGAAAGGGTCACCATTGCCACCTGTGTCATCAGACCTGTGTCTCCCAGGCACCAGGGTGGATGGACTCAGCCTTTTCAGCCTGGAGTCCCAGAGTACCCCTTTCCTCTGCATCACTCTCACTATCCAGGGCACGAGTCACCTGAACGCTTCTCGACCAAGCACCCAAGTTCAATTGGTCCTGTAAGACATTTGAAGACAATCTGGGTAGAGATAAGACCCCCTTCCAAGAGTAGCACCAGGATTCAGTGTTTTGTCAGCTGATTCCTGGGGAAGCCAGGGCCCGTGTGCGGTCACTGCTGCAGGGTGTGAGGAGCCTTGTGGGTCCTGCACGCCTTCACCAGGGAGTCATCCTCCCTCTGTCTCCTTGCCAGGCGAGGGCTGCCAGCATCCGTGTTCTCCTTGCAGATCTGGTATCAACACGTGTGCAGGTCAAAAGCTGGAACCTCAGCCTGAGTCTCAGAGGAGATGGAGTTTACACAGTGTCAAGAAGTTTCATTCAGGCCAAGGAACAGGGTCCTCCTCACTGCTCCTCCTCTCCTGCTTCAGCTCATTTAGGGACGGTTAAGTAGTGTCTCTGTTGCATAGATTTAGAATTTAATTTAGATGTATATTTTATGTTTACTGAAGATGTTTGAATGAAACAATTTAACTACAACTGGTTTCATTTTAAATTTTTTTTAAATATATATATAAAATAAAGCACATGAATAGAAACACACTCTGAACAAGATACGACTCAATGAATTATTATAGACAATCACCCCAATCACCACAATCAGGTCACCCCTTCTCTCCTATAAAGCTCTCTCAGTATAAATTGAGAAAAATAACAGCAAATTTAGTTCTTTCCACATGTCCATAGGTCAGTGTCTTCTTGGAAATTTTATTTTGTGAAGTCTCTTTTTTATTCCTCTGGAAGAGGGTCATGGGAACAGCAGTATCGGAGATCGTGCCTGATGACGTAGATCCCAGGACATTTACCCCCATGAGTTACATGATTGCATATAAAATCAAGTCGCACTGTTCTTCATGTAACTATAGTACACCATTCTCTTCCACCAGTTATTACAAGGAGGATGATGAGGTTCTAATTTTCTTTAGCTTATAGCTTATTTGCTTTTTACTGTTCTTTAGACAAACAGAGGACTTTTCTTTCTTCAAAGCCCAGTAATGTATCATAGACCCTGTCATTAGCAAGTGCACATTCAAAAAGATCAGGGTGTTCTTTTAATATGCAGATATAAAACAATTTTCTCAAGTCTCAACATCTAAGTGATCATCACATAGTCATTAATTTCCTGAGTTCCTTGTTGTCAGAAGGTAGGCTGTGTCTCCACCTTCCTGACTCAGGTTTTGGTGCAATGATAGGAGATCTTGGATTTCCCGGGCCCCTGTATCTGCAGGAAACCCTCCTCGGAGTGAAATCACTGGGCTCATTGGAGTGTGCATGTTCAGTGCTGACACATGAGGCCAAAAGCATTTCCGAGAGGCCGGTGGCTCTGATGCTTAATCAGACCGTGCATTTGTCACGACAGGAGCTGGGTCATGCCTGTGCACTCTGCAGAGAGAATAAGGGCCTTTGTCCCCGAGCACCTCCTGCAGAATTTCATCCCGCATCACCTCTCATTCCTGTGTGCCCTTCTGCATCCCTATCCTCTCTCCCTCACTCCAGCTGGTCTCCACTCTTTCCTGCCTGACCATTGAAACGTCCCCTGGCTGACTCCTTGATTCTCCTTGCCTTCCGTTCAGGACCTCCATGTGGGACTCTGTTCTGGTATATGGATCTTCTAGACCTTGCTAGCTCCTTCAACATCTTCAGTGGCCCAATGTGAAGGGTGGACTCTGCATCAGTGTAGGCCTATATTTGACATTGCAAAACTCTCTGGTAAGCTTTCCTAAGTGGTTGTGTTGACTTGACAAACAGGTCATGGTGGTGGAGGCAGAAGTCGACTTCACGTCTTTAGTACACTTGGCTGTGGGGAAAAGTGCCATTTCTTGTACCCATTGTTTGAGGGCTACATCTGCTAGTGAGTATTTTAAAACTAGTTTATACATGGGAAAGATTCAAACATGTTTGCAATTTCTTCAATAATTTTCCCAAGTAGATTTGGGGTCTTGGCCCCTCCTTATAAACCAGAAGTGCCACTAATGTCTCTTGTCGTTGAGAGATGCCTTGGAAACAACAATGTGTCCGTGTATGGTCATGCTTGACGTGGCCATGAGCATCCGCCTGAACACTCAGGTCACTGCCCTGTGAGCTGTCAGCCACCCAGTACCAGATCTGGATGATTTGAGAGTGCCTTGCTGTGAGGACAGCCAGGCCACACTGGCATGTCTCATGTGTATCCTCCAGCCACATCGAGGTCTAGCTGCAGACATGGGATTGAGTCAATTCCAGAGCCTCCCAATGCCTAGTAGTCCATTCTTCCTGCATGTGGGACTTCTCTGCTAAGACTCAACATCACAGACCAGAAAAGTGCCAGCCCGCTGCCCCTCGTCGGAATGCCAACCCATGACGACCAGCAAAATAATGCCAGTGTTTCAGGCCACCAATTTGAATGGAAAGTTCTAAACACATGTATGTGTTTGTGTGTATGTATGTATGTATATATTTATGTATGCATGTATGTCTATAAACACACACAAAGAGCAGCAGGAATAACAGCCTTGTAGAAATTTCGAAAAGTGCTATAGAACATATTTAAAAATCGCATTGTGCTTCTTTCTCTCTTCAATAGCCTTCTAGCTTTGGTCTCTGGACTTAAGAACGGGTAAATTTCTGTATTTCTTTTGACATTTATTATGAACCACCAGATAACATTGACACCCTCACATGTCTCTATGGGCTTTTCCTATATTTCCACATTGATTCTCCATTGACCATGAACACACAGGGAGGGGATAGCAGAGAGGAAGTCCTCTGCTTTATACTGTTCTCCAAATGGGGTCTGAATGTAAGACCTGAAATAGTAAAATGCATAGTAGAAACATAGGAACTAAGCTCAAGGACCTTGGACGTAAAGAGGATTTTATGAATTTGACCTCAAAAGCAAGGCAGGCAAAAGCAAAAATAAACGAATGGGACGACATCGAACTAAAAAG
>NW_011919224.1:0-3968 GCF_000151845.1 Pteropus vampyrus | reverse complement strand
CCTCCCGTAACTCCGCCTCCCGTAACTCCACCTCCCGTAACCCCACCTCCCGTAACTCCACCTCCGCCTCCCGTAACCCCACCTCCCGTAACTCCACCTCCCGTAACTCCGCCTCCCGTAACTCCACCTCCCGTAACCCCACCTCCCGTAACTCCACCTCCCGTAACCACCTCCACCTCCCGTAACTCCACCTCCCGTAACCCCACCTCCCATAACTCCACCTCCCGTAACTCCGCCTCCCGTAACTCCACCTCCCGTAACTCCGCCTCCCGTAACCCCACCTCCCGTAACTCCACCTCCCGTAACTCCACCTCCCGTAACTCCACCTCCCGTAACTCCACCTCCCGTAACTCCACCTCCACCTCCCGTAACTCCACCTCCCGTAACTCCACCTCCCGTAACCCCACCTCCCGTAACTCCACCTCCCGTAACTCCGTCTCCCGTAACTCCACCTCCCGTAACCCCACCTCCCGTAACTCCACCTCCCGTAATTCCACCTGCCGTAACCCCACCTCCTATAACTCCACCTCCCGTAACTCCACCTCCCGTAACCCCACCTCCCGTAACTCCACCTCCCGTAACCCCACCTCCCGTAACCCCACCTCCACCTCCCGTAACCCCACCTCCCGTAACCCCACCTCCCGTAACCCCACCTCCCGTAACCCCACCTCCCGTAACTCCACCTCCCGTAACTCCACCTCCCGTAACTCCACCTCCACCTCCCGTAACTCCACCTCCCGTAACCCCACCTCCCATAACTCCACCTCCCGTAACTCCGCCTCCCGTAACTCCACCTCCCGTAACTCCGCCTCCCGTAACTCCGCCTCCCGTAACTCCACCTCCCGTAACTCCGCCTCCCGTAACTCCACCTCCCGTAACCCCACCTCCCGTAACTCCACCTCCCGTAATTCCACCTGCCGTAACCCCACCTCCTATAACTCCACCTCCCGTAACTCCACCTCCCGTAATTCCACCTGCCGTAACCCCACCTCCTATAACTCCACCTCCCGTAACCCCACCTCCCGTAACTCCACCTGCCGTAACCCCACCTCCTATAACTCCACCTCCCGTAACTCCACCTCCCGTAACTCCACCTCCTGTAACTCCACCTCCCGTAACTCCAGCTTCTTCATATAACGTTGTGTATTTTCTTTCTCTAACTGAACCGTCTGCCGTGCACTTTCGCGTCTCAGCCCCCGTCGGGTGAGGAGCTGGCGCTGGAGTCCCCTTGGCCTCTGGCTGTCGCTTTTATATTCTTCCGCCCTGTGCACCAAGTCCCACTACAGTGAACCCCAGTCCAGTTGGCTTTGGCACTCTTTGTCACTATTCTTGTACCGTCTGTGACCATCGCTTGTCCGAGGACTTCGGCATCTATGTGCTCGAATGACCCAGCCCCTAGTTTCAGGTCAGAGGCCGCCCGCCGTGAGTCCTGGCCCCCTCCCCACACCGCGGCGCTGCTCAGGGCAGCCGCCTGCACTGGTTCTCTGGGCCCATTTGACGAAAAGTGTTGGGTGCCCTCACTGAGCTTGTGTTCTGCCTTAGAAACCCTTTCTCGTTCCTATATACCGTTTCCTGTGCTCAAGCTCGTCCCATCCTGAAAAATACGTTCCCTTTGCTGCCATGATACAGCTGTTACTGCAGCCTTTTTTCAGTTTCTTCCCAGTCTCGTCTGTGTTCTCATCTGCCTGAAGTATTTCATGTCTGTTTCCCGTCTTGGATGCTGGTCTCTCCTGCCACCCGCCTGCAGCCTGGTCCTTCCTCCCTCCCTGCACGCTGCCGGGGTCTCTGTAACCACACCCCCGTGCTCGTCGCCACTTCTGCACACAGGCTCCTGAAGCTGCCTTGGCTCCAGCGGGTCCAGTGTGGAACTCTCCCCAGCCCTGGCCCCTCTCCCGTGTCCCCTCTCTCACTGGGTGGCCCCCTTACTGAGACCAGAAACCAGGGTCATTTCTGTTCAAGCCTCTTCTCCACCCCAAGCTTGGTGTTGCTGAGTCAGTCCCCAGGCCCCTGTGGTCACACCTCCTGATCACCTTGCTTGTTCATTCTCGCCTCCCCGTTTCTCTCACATTCAGAGGCTTCCGTGGTGTCTTTCCTGGACTATTCTAATAGCCTCTTTGTCTTTAACTTTTTGTATGTATAAAATAGAAAGGGATCCAGAGATAAATAAAACATAACCTCTGCCCTTGGGAAACTCGTGGTCGTGGTCGGTCAAGGTCGTGGTCATGGGCAGGATGCACCAGTAGAAGCAGGTGCCATCTGCTGGGCGTGCAGGTGTGAGAGGAGGCAGCGGTTGGTGACCGTGGCGTCTGTGGCAGAGGTCCTCCGGCTGACGCCTCGGAATGCGTTTCCAGCCTCACGTTCTGTTCCACGTTGTCTCCTCCAGCAAGTTTGTAGATGTCCTGATCCGACTTCCTCAGGTTTGAGACATCTTGCCGCCTCGGTGGGCATCTGCTCAGGACTCTGACCTTCATTCAGTTAGACGGTGGCAGAGGGAGAGGTGTCACAAAGAGACCCTAGACAGGAGCGTCTCTGACACTCCGGTGTCTCCCTGGGTTAAGTGAGGCCCCTCTTGGGCAGACCGCGTCCACTTGCAAAACCCGCTCAGCCCAGGAAGCACCAAGGCGCCCGTTTCTTCAGTCTCCGTGCGAGCGTATGCAGGATGCCGTCCACGCTACCAACACGCCAGAGTCAGCAGATCGCAACGGCAGCCCAGGTAGTTCTACCCATTTAATGACAGTTAGGGCTCCATGTGGGGCATGTGACCAGCGTGCTCCCCGTCACCTCTGTGCTCTCCGGACCCATCTCCGCACCCCGGGGGCGGGGCGGAGTCACTGTGTCCTGTGGCCTTGGCCTTGCGGAAGGGCAGCCCTCCCTCGGTGTCGGGCGACCTGAGATTCCGTACTGACCACCCCGCCTTGCTGGTGTCATCCCAGGGTCGTCTCCCTGTCTGAACGTGCTCTCACCTGAATGACAGGTAGTCCCCTCCCTGATAGAAGGTTAGGTGGGAGTGGAGACGCCCGAAATGACGGGGGGAGATTCTGGCCAACAGGAGAGCGGCTCTTCCCACACTAGTGTCCCGCGGCGGTGCCCCAGGCTCCGTGGTCCGCAAGCGCACCTGGCCCTCGGCCGTGTCCCAGCATGTGCTGCCCCAGCCCTCGGCAGAGCCGTGCTAGTGTATCACGCAGGGTTCGGTTAGCGAGGCCCTGGCCCCCGCCCCCCGGCACCCCAATCCTGTTCACGTCCTTTCCGTCACTTAGCCACCCTGTGAGTTTGTGTGTCCTCCAGTCGTCTGCACCCCAAAAAGATTAGAGCCCCAGGAGGCCAGGGACCTGCTCTCATCCCAGGCGTCCGCCATGTCTGGGCGCTTTGCCACGGCCACTGTCAGCAGGCTGCGCTGGGCGGTGGTCTCCATGCGGCCACCTGTCGGCAGGCTGAGTGCTGGGCGGTGGTTTCCACATGGCCACCTGTCAGCAGACTGAGTGCTGGGCGGTGGTTTCCACATGGCCACCTGTCGGCAGGCTGAGTGCTGGGCGGTGGTCTCCACGTGGCCACCTGTCGGCAGGCTGAGTGCTGGGCAGTGGTCGCCACATGGCCATCTGTCAGCAGACTGAGTGCTGGGCGGTGGTCTCCACGTGGCCACCTGTCGGCAGGCTGAGTGCTGGGCAGTGGTCGCCACATGGCCACCTGTCAGCAGACTGAGTGCTGGGTGGTGGTTTCCACGTGGCCATCTGTCGGCAGGCTGAGTGCTGGGCGGTGGTCTCCACGCGACCCCCGGCAGTGCTCTGCGGTGCTGGGTGGTGGTCTTTTCCGCTCTGCTCACGCCTGCTGTCTGTCTTTCAGGAGCCCAGCAGCCAGGACTGCTGTATTACACGGACCCCGGAGGACCAGGGGTGAATGCGCCTGGGAATCCTGTGATCATGGCTTTCCAGGTCCAGCCCAACTCGCTCCTTGGGGAGGCACGGCCTAAC
>NW_011919223.1:0-1667 GCF_000151845.1 Pteropus vampyrus | reverse complement strand
TACCCCTGGGCTGCCGAACCCCAGGCAGCAGGACTTTCGAGACGTGTCACCTAAAGAAGGCACCACTCCCTGACTGGACCGCACACAGTCTGGTGACCGGAAACTAAAGCTGTCAGAAAAGAAAGCAAATGGCCTCTGAAGGGGACAGCTTTCCCAAAATGACCGGATGGGGCCTGTGCACCTGCTTCCTCACGGTTAATTCTTACTTTATCTCTCTTCCTTGAAGGGCGAACACACTTGGTTTGCATTTCCTCATCTACTGTGAAAGGAGACACTTTCCCCGTTACTGGATCTGTCACCCAGGAACCTGGATCTGCCCAAGATAACGATGGTCTTCGTTTCACCCCTACAGGTCCAAACTCCTGGCTTAAATGCATCATGTAGACTAAGTTTGCTACGTTGTTTTAATTCTGTTGTGTATTCTTGTTGTTAAGCTCTGCACTGCTGCTTGGTAAAACTGTTTCCTGGTCAATACACCTTGTATTTTATTCCACGAATGAGGGAACCATTAGGGTGACAAAGCTGCTTCAAAGCAGAAGGCAGGCAACTCATCTGTATCTCGCCAGTGAAGACGGGTGGCAGGAGGAAATTCTTGAGATGAAACTGATAAATTAGATAGAAAACTGGTTAAGGTTCTAACTGCAGAGGTCATTTGCATTTTTACAAGATGAGATCATTTACATCAACAGTGGAAAGAACATTTGCATCTCTATTATACAATAAGGCTTCCAACTTAGTTTTCTACAAGTTGACCTCTGCCTTTAACAGGGCACCAAATAGTCAAAGTTCCCAGAGACGGAAGACCCTCGGTGGGCATCTTTTTGATGCCTTCCCATAATGAAGGCCACCGGCATCTTTTCTGCTTTATTTGCAAATGCTGCTTCTAACAGGTGTAGTTTGGTGGTGCCTGTCCTATACTCATCAGATAAGTACAGGCATGGACGGCTGGAAAGTGTTTGGGACTCACCGCGGGTGACATCTGTTTTCATGAGCCCCACCCCTCCTTCAGTCATGGGCAGGTTCATGCCCTTTACGATCCTTTGCTATCCTTCACCCTTGGGGCTGTGCCCTCAGCACTCTGCCACCGTTGTGTAAGTGACTGTCTCTCCCTGTAGACTCCAGTAGTAGTTGTGTTATGTGTACACCCTGGCCCTCCAGCTCAGGCTCTGGGACGTCTTACAAGTTCAATAAATGCTTATTGAATAACTGCACGAGTGAGGTGGGGTCTGAGCCCAGCTCGGTGGGCGCGAGGTAGCTGGGGGGGTGGGGGCGGCGGGGGGCGTGGTGACGAGGCGTTCGGCAGGGGCGGAGGAGACCGCAGGCTCAGCAGCAGGAGTGGAGACCTCAGTGTGAGGCCAGTTTCGGTGAAGCCCCTGCAAGGCCAGGTCAGGAGGCTGCTGGCATAAAAAAGCGCCGACGGCCCTCCGAGAGGTGAGGGGCAGGGAGCCTTCTGCTGGCGGCGGGCCTCCCCTCGTCCCTTGACTGTCCTTCACGCACGTGGGCAGGGTGCATGGCCCCCCTGGGGTCCAAGAATCCGAGGGAGAGTGAGAACACCGAGACATAGGATGAAAGGCAGAGCGCGGGGTTCATCTGCAGCCACTTCCCTCCAGAACAGTGTCGCCCCGTCCCGGTTTTACTCGGGAAGGGGACAGGGCGGCTACCCCCGA
>NW_011919222.1:0-2252 GCF_000151845.1 Pteropus vampyrus | reverse complement strand
TTGCTGTGACTTCAACAGAGCCTCTCCCCGCTGCTGCCTCTGTCCCTGGTCATGAGCCTCAAACTGCTGGCAGCACCCAGAGGCTCCTTTTGTCAGGAGCCTGTGTGGAGCCCACTCTAATTAGGTCGGAACTGAACGCAGCCACGATCCCATGGCGTGTGTGTGTCAAGATCAGCACAGCAGGGCACCTTTCCTCTTCAACAGTCATCGGGCTGATCCTCCTGGGTCTTCCAGCCATTTGGGAGCACATTGTGGACTTACTGGCTCAGGACAGATCGGCTGATATTATCTCCTCTGTGAGTTAAATAAGCACCCTTACTTCCCAGGTGTTGGTGGGCTTAGTACTGTTAGGGAAGCGTTAGTTTGGCAGTTTGCTATCCATTTAAAGATCCCAAACCTCACCCACTAAACAAAAGGAGAGGGTGTGGAATTTAGGTAAAACCATAGTGTTTTGAATCCCTAAGACCCTTGCTTTTAATTCCCGTGTATCCCAAAGTCACGGGTGAACTGCATATTACCATGGCACAGTTATTCTTTTAACTAGGACTAGAAAAAAGGTGCGCCCTTTCATCAAACAGTGGCATCCTGGTTCCCCTGTACCAAGTACAGATAGCCGTGGAATAATTTTTGTCAATATGAGGGTTGCAGTTTGGGATTAGCAAGGATTTGTTCTTTGGGGCTTATTCAGATCCTGGCTAAATCTGGATAACTATATTTGGGAGAGCTTAACTACATGGATGCACATCTTAGTCCCTGAATCATAGACCACCAGGATTCTTCCCTGAGTACCGACGTCTTACAAGCCTTTCCAGTTTGAATTTTGGATTTCCTCAGTTGAATTGCTCCTGACAGTAGGCATCTCCTCACAGTCCTGTGTATTCTGCTTTGTTAATAGTTTACAAATTGTATGTTTGCTACTCTTTGTGATCTCTTCAAGAAATAGATGGCAGTGTTTATTATTGTTTCCATTATACGCATGGAAAGAATGTTACATTATGAGCTCCTTGAGGGCCTCCTCATCCAGAACCTCGGACAGTGCCCCCGTCAGTCTCGGAAAGCTGCTGACCTGACCTCTGCTAACAAATATATTTTCTGTTTTAGTTGATGGATAGATAATTCGTAAGAAAGTATGGTAATAATCTTTTCGGAATGGTTAGAGATACTTTTAGGGGTGGGCTTAAAACTCTGAAATTGATATGTTCTTAGTTTATTTTCTTTTTAAACTTGTTTTTTGGTGATGGGCTCGCTCTTTCTAGCAAGATTTTGGAAAACTTACACGAATGTAAGGCATTACATATTTAGAGTCTTTGTTCTCAAGAGTTTTGGAAGCATTGCTTCTGCTTAGATGACAGAGATGGACAGTCACAGAACAAGGAGCCTTGGGAGGTATTTGTTCGATAGATAGCGATTCCTCTGATGGATCTGGGCAGAGTAAACTAAACCCTCTGGAAAGGATTCGCCATTCTAGATGCCATGAAAACATCGTGCGATTCATGGAAAGAGGTCACAGTATCAACATTAACATGAGTTTGCGAGAAGTTGATTTCGGCCCTCATGGTTGATTTTGAGGGATGGGTTCAAGATTTCCGTGGAGGAAGTAACTGCAAATATGGTGGAAATAGCAAGAGAACCAGAATTAGAAGTGGAGTCTGAAGCTCTGACTGTGTTGCTGCTATCTCTTGAAAGGACGAGGAGTTGCTTCTCACGGATGAGCCAAAAAAAAAAAAAAAAAGATTTCTCAAGGTGACATCTACTCCTGGTGAAGACACTGTGAAGATTTTTGAAATGACAACAAAGGATTTAGAATATTATGTAACTTTAGTCGGTAAAGCAGCAGCGGGTTTGAGAGGACCGACTCCAGTCCTGAAGTTCTGTGGGTGAAATGCTGTCAAACAGAATCACATGCTACGGAGAAATCGTTCACGAAAGGACAGTCATCGCACGTGGCAGACTTCCCTGCTGCCTTATTTTAAGAAACTGCCACAGCGGCCCCCGCCTTCAGCAGCCACCACCCCGGTCAGTCAGCGGCCATCAACATTGAGGCCAGACCCTCCACCAGCAAAGAGATTGAGACTCACTGGAGGCTCAGACGATGGTTAACATTTTACAGTAATAAAGTGTTTTTTGATTAAGATACGTATATTGCTTTTTAGACTTCGTGCTCTTGCACACGCCGCAGACTGCAATGTAGTGTGAACGAAGCTTTCGCACGCGCTGGGGAACCGGGCTTTCATGCTGCTGCTCTGTTGTGA
>NW_011919221.1:0-1974 GCF_000151845.1 Pteropus vampyrus | reverse complement strand
ACTGTTTGCCTTGAACAGGGCGTTATCAATGCCTCGCGGATCTGTTACCATGGAGAAATGACATGAAACGGTTCGGATGGGACTTTACCGAGCCTCTCGCATATCTGACCAGCTTTCAACTGCGGGAGAATCACGATACCCGATCAGCCCATTTCTGTTTTACTGAATAGACTGATATTCACTGTCGCCATGGCAAGTATTTTGTTTTCTTTACGGAAAAGTAAGATGACCATGTATTAGCAGAATAATCAGAGATGAAGTCTTTAATTCATACAGTGGTATAATACCTCAAAATCACCGACAAACAGCCTTTTGAATCAGACCCAAAGCCAACAAATGTGCTATGAGTGTGTCACTAGCCTGAATCTCGTGTGGCTTTTACTGGCTCGCCACCAAAGGCGTAGAGGGGGAGTGAATAGGCCAGAATGCACGAAAATGAAAGTTTGACGATTCAGAATAAGTGGTGACTGGCGTCTGAGTGCGGGGGAGGGCGGCCCGTGGGGCTGGGCCCGAATCCGCAGGATGCGAGGCCATTGCGCTCAGAGTCACCGGCAGGGCGGCAGCTCGTGGAGCAGAGCCGCCGGGTGTGGGGAAGAGCCGCCCGCGGGCGGCCAGACGTGTCTGAAGGGCGAGTGCCGTTGGTGAGTCCTCACACACGCGTGTGTCACGACAGAGTTCAGGGCGGGAGAAAGGGCCGGCACGGGACGCGCAGGTAACGGGAAACACCTCGGCAGCCGCTCCGGGGGAAACGGAGCGCACGGAGGTGACTCAGCCGCAGTCGGCCCGGCCGCCCCGACGCTGACGGGGCCTCGCGGAGCGCCCCCCGCGCCCCCTCCGCACCGCCGCCCGCTGCGCCCTGCGCCCCTCCCGAGGGCACCTCGCCGCTTTCGGGGGCTCACACTGAACGGGGCGGGCGCATCTGACCAGCATCCGGCGTGGACACCGCAGCGAGGGGGCCCTGGGGGACGAGCTGGCGGGCGTGGGGACGTCGTGGGGGGAGCTGGCGGCGCCCGTCACCTTGCTGCGCCCGGGCTCGGCGCACTCGAGGACACTGGGCCACCTCTGACGACGCTGCCCGTCCCAGCCTCGAGCCACAGCTCTCTCTGCGGGCTCTCCGGACACATGCGCTAAAACACCCGGCATACTAAGCGATACTGAGTTAAATTTAAAAAACCCTGCATATCCACTAAGAGAGTTACGGATAGTTTATGGATGGTTTTCTCCAGGGTTATAGTAAGATTTCTGAGCAAACTTTATGACTGTGAAGAAAAATCTACAGTTCTAAACAATCAGTACACACTTGGCACAGACATCCATGCATTTAACCTCTCGCCCATGAGCGTGTCCAGGGCCTGAACCCCGACTCTTGCAGGATGTGTGGGACACGCGTGGGTGTGCTCACCCTCCCCCCCACCCTGCCCCAGATACTCTGATTTCCTTAAAGGGGTTTTCAGATAGAAAGATGGCGCACGCCCTATCTTGGGAATTACTCTTCAATAATATCAATTTAAAAATATTTATGAATACAGGCTTAAAAAGGCGAGAGTTGCATTCTCCAGTGCCATTTTTATTCTGAACTCTTGGGAAAGATTATTCTCCGCATTTATCAATCAATTCGGTCAACTTTCATTTTAAAAATATCTTCATAACGACAAATGTTTGCTGGTTGGAATTCTCACGTCAGTTATGCAGTCAAGGTGTTTTTTTGCTTACAGATCTCACGCGGGCACTGCACAGGGCAGGTGTCCCCGGAAACACCTCCGTCCTCACAGCCCTCCCCCGCCTTTGTACTCGAAAACAATGAAATCTAATTAAATACTTAACTCTATTTTGCATATGAAGCCAAGAAGTCTGCCATTTATATATGAATACAAAGTATTCAGGCAAAAAATGGAAATAAAAAAAGGTTTTAATTCTGACAAATCAAAGTAATTTATATGTAGAAATATCTGAATGTTTTAACAGAAAGTAGTA
>NW_011919220.1:0-1652 GCF_000151845.1 Pteropus vampyrus | reverse complement strand
CGTATTTCTTTCCCCTCGAGAAGAAAACCCAGAGAGGCAGGAGTCAGGTAGATGGATGCAGACATGTGCTCGGTCACTGATCGTCATGGGACCAGAGGGCACATCACATGTGTGGCCCTCGGGCAGGGGCTGCGCTTGTGGAAAAGACGCCTGTGGCCCCACAGAGGCCCCCCCCACACACCAGGCCCTCCCGTCAGCACCCTGCCCTCCACACGCGCGCGGTCCCGCAGGCATCCATCTGGGAGCACATGGCCGCATCGTCTGCCCACAGAGGGAGCCGGGGGAGTCTGGGCTGGAACGGCCGGGGCGGCGCGGGGCCCGCTTCGCCTGCCGTCTTCGTGTCGCTGGCCGACGCCGACCTTCCCAGGCTGTGTCTCTGTTCCCGTGTCTGGGTCCAGCGCCGGCTCCGGGACCGTTTCAGCTCCGCAGATGTGCGCGGGCCCCTCACTGAACGGCGCTCCACACTCTCCCAGGGCTGCAGACCAGCTTGCAGAGGCTCTCCGCTGAGATCGGGGAGCTGAAGCAGCACCTGGAGCACTACGACAAGATCCAGGAGCTGACGCGGATGCTGCAGGAGAGCCACAGGTGCGCCGGGGCGGGCCGGGCACGGGGCGGGCCGGGGCGGGCCGGGGAGCCGCTGGCATCGGGGCCCACACTTGGCACCCCCCTGAGCTTCCCTTTCCTGATGAAAAGCGCCTCCCTTCGTGCTGCAGCGTCTGCGAGGTGTGACCTGTGGTGTGTGACGGGGGGCGGGGGCGTTGAGGAGGGTGAGGAGGAGGGCGAGGGCACACGGGAGACGGTGAGCGGTGATCAAGGCCGCGTCCTGAAAGCCCTGGGTCTGTGGTCTGTCCCGTCCCCCTTGGTGCGGTCGTGTCTGTTCCCTCAGGAGCACGGTCACCCCGCTTGTACTCCCCGGCTGCGTGGTGGGTGTGCAGGGGGAGCTGGGAGTTGGGGGGCTGTGCAGACAGGAAGTTGGCCTTGGGAGGATGCGTGCTGCTGGGTGAGCTGGGGGGGCTGTGCCTGGGCTTTGTTGGGGTACAGTTGGCTAAGCCCGGCTCCGTGGCCAGCGCCCCACCCGTCCCCTTTCCTCCGTTCTCTGCCCGTTCTCATGCTCTCCTCCCACCGATGCGGGCACAGTCTGGCCACAGGTGGAGCCAGGCCCGGACCTTTCAGGGCTGGAGGCCACAGTCCGCAGGCCTGTCACAGGCACAAGTGGCAGAGGCTCCTGAGAGATGGGACCGAGTCGAGACTGGATTAGGGAGGGAAATAGGACATAGCCGTGGGTGCAGGGAAGTGGCGGGCAGGGCAAGGTGACTTCCTGTGCGCGACGGGTCCATCTGTGGCGGTCACAAGAGGTATTGACAGTGTGGGCTTGGTCTGGACCAGGCAGGGGTGCAGAGCTTCTAAGGCAGGACACAGACTTGTCCACTCTGAACGCCCACCCGGCCAGTGGCTGTTTCAGTGGTCCAAGCCAACAGGGCTGCCGCTCGCACAGGGCGTTTGTCACGGGGGGCACTTTGTGTGGAGAAACGTGGCCTTTCACACGTTTTTTGTGGTGCTACCGACATGCTGGAGTCATTGTTGACTGGGCGAGCACGGCAATCTGGAGATGACGGAAATCGGCAAAACACAACATCACCTTCTTTGTAAAA
>NW_011919219.1:0-2036 GCF_000151845.1 Pteropus vampyrus | reverse complement strand
CCAGTCGCGCGCCGCGTCAGGGGAGGTGGCCTCGTCCGACCTGCGCGGGGGCAGACCCTCCCTGGCCACTGGCCATCAACAGTGGGTTCATTTTGATGTTAAATAGAGAGAATCCGTAACTTCCGTTTTAACGCCCACATTCCATTTGACAAAGTCGTGTTCGCTGCTTCCTTCAAGGTCGACTTTCTTTCGTTTTGCTGCACTTTTTACATTTTTGCGGACAGCAAGCGGGCGCCATCGGCCTCACGCTGTGCCGAGTCTGTGGGTCCCTGTGTTTGGCGGGAGGGGACGGCGGTGCGGGGTGACGATGTGAATATTTACAATGTACCATATTCTTTTTGGTAAATTATTTATGTTTTTAAACAAACTTCTCATACAGATTGATGAAACTTCTTTGTTTTGCCAAAGACTGTAAATACTTATTTATTTGTCGGCCCGGTCGGCGTCTTCCCACCGAAACCCTGCATTCAGCTAGAGCCTCACTTTTATACTTTAAAGACTATTAATAACAGAAAATAAATTGTAAAAGGTTTTCTACACATGAATCTCTCTCCCTTTTTTGAGAAAGAGTTAGAAGAGTCTCAGTGGGGGAGGGGAGAACACTGCTCCGCCTCTCAGGACCCCGGCGGGGAGGACGCGCCGTCCGGCAGGCGTCTGTGTGACTCGCCAAGGCCCGTCACACACCGGTCCCTCCCTCCTGCCGCTTCTCACCGTCAGACGGGAGGGCGGGACCATGCGGTGAGTTTGGTAAGGGTCACTAAAATGACTCAGGGAAACGCAGCAGCCACGGGACCCTCTCGCTGACACCGCTGCATGTCCCAGGTGGCTCTCGTGCCCTAGAGAGGGGACCGCGGAGGGCGCAGGAAGGACACCTCAGAGTCGCTGGGCGGAGCCCGATGGCAGCCTCTGTCCTGGGCTGCTCTGCGGGGTGTGTGAGGAGCATGGGGCGGACAGGGAGGCTGGCGAGAACCACACGTCGAAGGGGGCCGGGGTGAGTCAGACGGGGAAGCGGCGAGGTGTGGGGGGACGTTGAGGTGACGGGATGAGACGGTTTTGTGACACGTGGAGGAAAAGATCAGACTACAGATGGGGTCGAGGAGCCTTGGAGAAGTTCAGGAACAAGGCCTCCCGGGAAGCGGCTCTGGCCAGACGCGGCCGCACTGGACGGGGCTGGGGCACGTTTGCTCACGACACGAAGCGGGCACACGCTTAGCGGGAGCCAGGAAGCCGGGCGTGAGTGCGGACGCGTTTCTCCACAGCTGGAAATCCCTTTGTCATGTGCGGAAAATAGTCTGGCAGGCTGCTGAGCCCTTCCCAGCCCCTGCCTGTCCCGCGGGACTCGTCCGCAGTGTCTGAGCCTGTGCTTGGGGACAGAGGACGCTGTGACAGCTGGACTCCGATCACGCCAGGTGATGAGCCAGTTCGTCCTCATGGCTCAGGAGCTGGTGACAAAGTGACAGCACCCTCACTCACCAGTACCGAGCCTGGGGTCTGCGGTCAGAGAGAGAAAGGTCCCAGAGGGACTCGTGGCCCGACCCTCACTGTGGCCAGCGTCTCCCCTGTAGGTGGGACGGGGTCCCTCCCAGGGATTCTGTGGGTTCCAGCGTCCAGGTCAGGCTCGGCTCGATTAGTTGGAGTTTCACGAAGTGGTGTTTTGGCCACAGGAGCCAGCGGCCCGCAGATGCCGCCACGGGGGTGGTGGGGGGTGGGGGAGGAGTGATGACCGGGCGGGGGAGGCGGACACCTCCGCTGGTGGGACTCTGCTGAGGACCGGACAGGGTAGGAGGCGGGGCGGCTGGGACTTCACGGGATGGTCCTGAGCCAGGAAGCCCGTCCTCCCTCCCAGTGGGAGCGACTTGGCAGAGGGCGTGTGGTTTCAGAGGTGAGAGCTGCTCACTGCCACCACAGCCTGGGGACATCGGCTTTGGGGACGCCAGTGAGCGTTCCTGCCAGTGGTCTGGGCCTCAGCCACCAAGCGCCAGCCCCACAGCCTCATCCTGCCCTCCTGGTCCCCGGGCAACGGGGCGCTTCTGCGG
>NW_011919218.1:0-1669 GCF_000151845.1 Pteropus vampyrus | reverse complement strand
TCGTTCTAAAAAATTAGGGATACGGCAGTAATCAATCAGTCTTCCGTTAACCATGGAAGCTACATTCTGAGGTAGGATACAATAATTTACGAGAGAGAGAGAGAGAGAGAGATTCTCGAGAGAGAGAGAGAGAGAGAGAGAGAGAGAGAGAGAGAGATAGTACTAAATTTGTTTTAAGTAACTATGGGAGTGGAGCTTTCGACTCTGTTAAGGAAAAGCCTCTCAATAATAGTCCATTTAAACGTAGACTTGCGGGAGGTAAGAGAGCCACAAGATAACCTGAGGAAGCTTCTTCCAAGTAGAGGAAAAAGCTAAGTCTCCTAAGAACAAGAGTCCCTATTCCTTTTGAGGAATAAGAGGGCAGCCAATGTGCCAGGACACGCGGGAAATGGGAGGAGAAGGGGCGGGGAGTGGTAAACGCTGAAGTCAAAGACATAGCGGGGACCAGTCGCTGTAGGTCGGTTTGGTGAGGGTATTTGGTTCTGCCGCGGGTGAGGCGGAAAGCCATTAAATGACTTCAGTCAGTACAGCGACAGAGTTTGGCATCCACTGTGAAGCAATTGTGAGAACAAACCGTGGTTTATAAATGGACAGAGAGAGACCGTCACGATGAAGACAGGAGGACAGAGATGGTGGCTGGGACCACATTGGCAGGGAAGGGCGATGAGCAGCTGTCAGAGTCCTGGTAAATTTTAATAGTAAATCCAACTGAATTTGCTGACAGATTGGATGTGATGTGCGAGTAAAAGACAGAAATCGCTATGATTCCAAGGGTTCTGGCACGAGCACGAGGCTGCTAATAGGAACAGGTTTCTGAGAGGGTGTGGGTTAGGGTAGGAAGTAGGAGTTCCAGTGTATGCTGATCCTTTGCTATCGGTAACTACTTATCCTCTGATGCCGATAAGGATCAAAGCTAACAGGTATATAAGAGACATTTCCGTGATGTCCAAAGGATCCAGAATATATAGATGTATATGTGTATTTCCTAGAACAGATCTCATCTTTCTTTTGGACTTCCATCCAAGGGGTAATGGATGGAAACTAAATGTCTCCCTCTTCATCAAATGTTCCTGTGTTAATTACTTTCTGTTAATGAGTTCATTGAGCTACATGGTAAAACCCAGTAATTTTATTGTGATTAGCTAAAAAATAGAAAATGCCAATAAAGCCTACTACTCAATATAATAACGCTTTCATGTGGCTAGTGCATAAAATCACACTGATGACAATGGCGAGAAGGAAAGGGAGTAGTAGAGGAAAAAGAAGAATAGAAAAAAATAAATAATTTGGTCGTTTTTATAGAAGAAATGATTTCATCTTTCATTTATATAAAAATATTTATTGCTTGATAATTATTGAGAACGGGCCATTTACTAGTACAGTTCAGATGCTAGAATGTGGTGGTGAATAAGACAGAGCAAATTCCTGCTTTCGTGACCCTGAAGATCTTGTCAGGGAGACAGAGAGTAAGTAACTGGGTAAATAGACAAATAAAGAATTATAATGTCAGTGATAATTGCTATGAGACTAGAATTCAGTGAGGGAATAGGGAGGAATCGTAAGGGCAGAGAATGAATTATTTTAGATAGTGGTTAGGAAATGCATTTCTGACGTATTGGCGTTTGTGAAGTGATATCAAATATCACAGAGAAAAGCCATATCCCCATGA
>NW_011919217.1:0-1179 GCF_000151845.1 Pteropus vampyrus | reverse complement strand
AACAAGGGTGTTACAGTCTAATTCCTATATTTCTGAAACATGGGGTCTGTCATCTTAAGTTAGAGTAGTAAAAGGTCTGTTTAAAGATTCTTGAGACAAAATACAGAGGAGCTGAAAATTGAGCCGGTATTTAAAAATTATGTCGTGATTCAGCAAAGTACAGGTTGAGTGTGATTGTGTGTGTGTGTGTGTGTGTGTGTGTGTGTGTGAGAGAGAGAGAGAGAGAGAGAGAGAGAGAGAGAGAGAGAGAGAGAGAGAGAGAGAGAAATATAGAAAGACAGAGGGAGAAACAATCCAGACAGATAGAACAGTTGTGAAAATTCATAGGCAAAAAATAGGAAGTGAAAGTAATTTGGTAATGATGGCATGTAGGGCTTTAGTGGGAAAGAGTGAAGTATCAGGAACGAGGTTGAAGTATGATATTAAATCAACACATATTTACCAATCATACCTTTTCAAAGTTCAACGATCGGAAAGCTCAAAATCTACTTGTGGTTGGCAACATAATTCATGTTACGATCGGAAAGCTCAAAATCTACTTGTGGTTGGCAACATATTTAGCTGCTGCACCCCAGTATATAATGATGAATTGTTTATGCATCTCTAGTTGTAGTCTTTGAGCCAACCAAACAACCTCGAATATATTTTCTACAAAGGCATTCACTTACCGTTCATACTCTACACACATACCAATTTCAGTTTTACGTAACTGTGGCAGACATTGTCAGTACTCTGTACATATACATCCCTTTTGAACTGACCATTTCTGGGCCTGTCAGTGTGACTTTTAAATGTCAATGTCTGAGTCTCCTTGGTGTGGTCTTTTTTGCCACAAGAGCCTACACTCTCCACATGCACAACAGGCCAAAAATGCTAGAGAATTACAGCCTTCTGAAGCAGCCTTCAGCTGCCTTCAGCAGCTTTCAGGCTGTTGGGAGGTGGTGAATACATACCTCAACATCTTCTCCTTCTAGATGAAATAAGTCTGAGGAGCATTTCAATGCAGTTTCCCAAGTTCCAGGCAGAATTAAGCTCCAGATACTTACAGAGATAATTTGCTTGATTACATACCCTTTATTCATTTCCTTCTCTTCATTGTCCTAATTCCCCTCTCCCCTACTTGCCTTCAAATCCTTGCCTCTGGGTTTTGTCTGCTTGTTCTATCTGTCTGGATGGTTC
>NW_011919216.1:0-2508 GCF_000151845.1 Pteropus vampyrus | reverse complement strand
CCACATACAGCAGAGTCAGGGCTTGCAAAGCAGTCACCAATCCAGTGTTGACAGATTCGAGGGTTCCTGTTCAAACTGAATGCATAGAGCTTGAAAGACACGATTCTCTAGTATCTCTTAGGGAGCCTGTGAGCTCTGCTTTTCTTTCCATTTCACAAATCCGTTGTAAGGCTCCTGCTGCCAGAACGTCAGGCAAAGTCTGCAGCGTGCTTAGAAAACTCAGCACTTCTTCGGATGAGGTGAAGTTGCTCAGGCTCCTGTAAAATACCTGTTCGTCCATGTTTTCAAGATTCTGTTCAAAACTGTCCCGATCAGAGAACATTGCCTCACCAACTGGACGAAGGTCATTTCCATTTTCTGAATGGAACTCCTTACGACGGGCATGATGGAACCTGGCCTTGAAAGGCCCAGGGTGTAGTGGACAGGACCGTGGACACAGACGCTTCTTGGCTACCTTGTGAACATGATTTACAGGTTGACTCCTCAGAGCAGCCAGAGCTCCATGCATCCGAAAATCAGATAAATGACAGAGGTTCCTCCGCAAGGTAATTAAAGCCATGCCAATCCTCTTGATTTATAACTAAATTAAGGAATAAAAAACATGGTCAAACATATTGAGAACATGACTCATTCAACATCAATGCATATCAAGGATGAGTACCCTAAAGACATGATTAATAAATATTTCCCACTAAAACAAAGTACCAGAAGGGCAGAGAATCCTCAACCCAAAGCTTAGAAAAGTTGCTGGCATCTAACAATAATCATCACTATCATTTGCCAGGCACTCTTGTGGTTTACACGTGCTAAGTTAATTGATGCTCCTAACAGCACAATGAATTAATGACTTTTGTCATTTCATAGGTGAGGAAACTGGAGTACAAAGAAATGGTTTTAGCCCGTTTACACAGCTAGTTAAGTGTCGTAGCCGGGATTCAAACGCGCATGGAGCCTAGACAGTACTCAGGCTTCTTGGAAGTTGGCTGGTGGAAGGAACTGTTTGATTAAATGTTTTCCGTTATCGGTTGTGAGTCCCGCACGCAGAGGGCCCACTATAGTTGAGTTTGGGGGGAGTCAAAAATTATACCAGATTATTGAAATGGGGGACGCTTTGGTGCTCCAATTCCTGAGCTGTTCAAAGGTCGACTATACTCAAGGTAACAGGTAAAGTAGCCAAAATTCCTACAGATCAACGTAAAGCAAGGATTAAAACAACAACAACAACAACAAAACGCGCTTAAAGGGCCCTGAGCTTTTGGATTCCCCTAGGAGCTAAGATTTGGCTACGACGGATGCAAAAGATGGTCTAATTTAGCAAAAGGCGAAAAAGATAAAACAATGCAGGTCGATCGGGGGAAGGTGGGCGCCCGCTCCAAACAGACGAACGTGCAGGACGCAGGGGACGGGGAGCCCCGAGGACCGCGCTGCAGCCCCGTACGGGCGCGGCGGCCTGAGAAGAGCCGGGCGGGCCTGGGCAGCGGGCGCCTCAGCGAAGCCGCCGGCCCGCGCGTGCCGAGCACAGGCATCTGAGCTCAAAGCCGCGCGGACACCTACCGGGATCGCGCCGCCGGGATCCCAGCAGCTCGGGACGCCCAAGGCCTCGTGGGCCTCCGTACGCGCAGCCGCGCGGGGCCGAGCGGCAGGCCGAGCGCGTGCGCGTGCGCGTGCGCGTGCGCGGGGGCGGTAGGCCGCGCGCAGAGAGTGCGCATGCGCGGGCGCTGTAGGCCATGCACAGAGTGCGCATGGGCGGGGCGCGCTTCGCCGTGTCTGCTATCTGCACCCGCGCCTGGGCTGGGCTCCCGCAGGTGAGCGCTCGCCATCGCCGTAGCCCACTCTGGGCCACGTCCATCATGGGCTCGAGGAGCCGGCGGCCCTGTATGCGCGAGGGCATCGGCCTCGGCGTCGTCCCCGCGCTGCTCCCCGGCCGTCCTGGCGCGCGGGTCGGTCAGGAGCAGAGGACGGGCTGGGCCGTGCACGCGCGCCGCGGGCCCCCGCGGGTCGCCGGGCCCTCCGCTGTCGGCGTCTCCGTTCTCAACACTTGTCTCAGGATGGGGGGGGTGAAGAGCACACCTGGGACGCGGGGAAACGCGGGGGGTCGGGCAGGCGCTCCTGGAGGCTCGGGACTGTTCGCAGCGCGCACCCGGTCGGAGTGCGGTGCTGCCCCGCCGCTCCTCCGTTCGGTCTTGCCCTGCGGGTGTCGGTGACCCATCTCTGGGATACGGGGAGCATCACTGTTTTTATAATGTGGCTGCAGGATGCAGGGCCGCGTGCTCTGAAACGCCTGGACCTCCGCCTGGGCTCCCATGAAGTCCTCCAGGTCCTTTGGTTAATTAATAAGCGGTGGTGTTTTCTGTCCATTGTCAGCCTCTCATCCTAAACGGCTTGTGGGTTGTAATACCCCTGTTTTGGTGTTTATTTTCCAGTAATTCATTGATCCCTTGGTTGTGGCCAAGGCTGTTCTTGTTCCCTTAGCCTATTCCAGGGTTAGAATCAGGTTCCCTAACATGA
>NW_011919215.1:0-2543 GCF_000151845.1 Pteropus vampyrus | reverse complement strand
TGTTCTGCTTTTCATCAACTACCCGTAAATTGCTTATTTCCTTTGAAATCTCAGATCCCTGCACTTCCTTTCCCCTTTGTTCAAAACGACATATTACCTAATTTTACCTCACTGTCCTTGGAATTTTAATGCTTATGTGAATTCCCCATGTGCACATATTAAAATTTTATTTTCTCCTGTTAATCTGTCTCCATTAATTTGAATATTAGCCCAGCTATAAGAATTTAGAAAGTGGAGGGGGAAAGTATTATTTTTTTAGCCCCCACACGGCATTCTTGTATAATAAGAGCCCTCTCTTTTCCATATTATTCATTTACTTATATCAGTATGGAATGATAGAGTCCTACTTTATTCAGTGGGCTACCGTTTGTTACAACGATTATGCATTTTGGTGCTAAAATTGTTTCAAGTTTGACCAGCAGAAAAACCTTCAACCAGCATCCTTTTGACATCTCAGGTTCTTTGAATGCTTCTTTGGTTTCTGGCACAAGATGATCCAGGCTCATTTGGTACTTTCTCTGCCCTGGAACCAATCGTGTCAATAAGCAGACTTAATTTCTTTTAGAGAAGAATGGTGTTTACAAATCCAAGGTCTGGTTGTACTTAAAAAGTTTTATTTATTTATTTATTTATTTATTCATTCATTCATTCATTCATTCATTCATTCATTCATTTATGCGAGGCAACATTTGGTTGACCTCATAGATTGCAAGGACCTTGTCAGTTTACAATCCCTTATTTATTTATTTATCTATCTATTTATTTATTTATTTATTTATTTATTTATTTATTTTTAAGCCTATAACTCTTGTCTCCCTAAGTGGTCTACCATCCAAGTACTAATCAGGCTCGACCCTGTTTAGCTTCCAAGATCAGACGGAATTGGGCTTGTTCAGGGTAGCATGGCCGTAGACCTAAAAAGTTTTAAATAAGACTTTTGCTCAACCTCACCCCAGATTTTTTTTTTAAAGCATATTTCTAGTTAACATGGGATTTCTTTCTTCAACTTGATTATTGTTGGATGCCTCTATCTAGATTCTGTCTTTGCTCTACTAGAATCAAGGAATTTATTTCACAGCAGATCTGACACCTGTTTATTTTCCCCATGGAAACATACACATAATTTGAGAGCACCTGCATGTGCAGTGAGCAGCCCTTCACCTTTGTAAAAAAGAGTTATCTTCATTGTTCATTCTATTCATTTTTCTCCAACAGCCTTCCTGTTCTCCTCATTCAGAATAGGAAGTAGGTGAGGCTTTCTATTTAGTTTGATTCTCTCTGGATTTGAGAAAGTCAGTGAGAATTCTCAAGTTTGTCAATTCACTGGTATGGTCTCTGAAAATGGGGAGTGGGTTGGGAAGAGTAGGAACTGAGCCAAGATACACTTCTTCATTCTTATTCATAATCTACTTCCTTCATTGACTATGAATTTTCGAATGTTATGGCATTGTTATTGTTTCCCATCCATCACAAAAGGAGAAAATTCAAAATGACTGATATATTAAAATTATGTTGTAAAATCTATATGGAAACCACAAGATTTCATTGCACACCTAACAAAATGGCAAAAAGTTAACAGACAGATAATTCCAAGTGCTGTTGAGCATATGGAATAATTGGAACATCTTTATATTATCTAGGAAAGTGTAAATTAGCACAACCACTTTGGAAACTGACACTATTTATTAAAGCTAAACATATACGTACTCTATAATCCAGAGATGCATGCCTGGACATAATGCAATGGAAGTAAGTGCCATATGCACCAAAAGATTGTATGAGAATGTGCACAGTGGCTTTATTCATAATAGCTCCCAATTCAAAACAATTCAAATGTCGTTCAACAGGAAAACAGATAAACTATGGTATGTTCACACAAAAGAAACACAGCAATAAGAAACAGTATACTACAGCTATATCTATCTACAGTATAGATTAATGGATGAATCTCGCAGACACTAAGTTAAATGAAAGAAAGCAGACACAAAAGAGTACATAATATATATAGTCAGGCATATATAATGACATTTTGGTCAATGACAGATCTCATATGTGACTGTGGTTCCATAGGATTATAATAGAGCTGAAAAATTCCTATTGCCTAGTGACAATGTAGCTGTCATAACATTATAGCATAATGCATTACTCGCATGTTTGTGGTGATGCTGGTGTAAACAAACCTACTGCACTGCCAGTCATACAAAAGTATAGCACATAAAATTATGTACAGTACATAGTGCTGGATAATGATAATAAATGACTATATTACTGGTTTATGTATTTACTATGCTTTTTATCATCGTTTTGTACTCCTGCTTAGAAAAGCTAGCTGTAAAGCAGTATGCCATGTTACTCTGGTGAAGCCTCATAGATCTTTACTAAGTCTCTTAATTGCATTATCTTCTTTCATGCTTGATTTAATCTCATGGTATTATTATTATTATTTTTTTATAAGTAACATGCTGTACAGGCTTGTTGCCTATAAGCAATAGACTAAACCATATAGCCTAGGTGTGTAGTGGGCTATAGCCTCTAGGTTGTGA
>NW_011919214.1:0-3709 GCF_000151845.1 Pteropus vampyrus | reverse complement strand
TCAGGTGGGCTGTTCTCTGCTCTCGGCCTGGCATGCCCCTGGGAGTCCCATTGCCCCAGACACCTGCTACACCCGCTGGTGCCCCTGACACTACCACCAGTTACCAGAGTTCAACCATTCCCGAAGACTCACAAAGACTCACCTGTAATTCCCCCGCGGCTTCCCCACAAATGGTGACTCACAAGCCGACACCTCCATCCTGTCCTGGCCCGCCTCACACGCACTCGCCACTTGTACCCGCCTTGGGCTGGCTGGAAGATTTATGCCCTTGAGAATGTGTCCTTTCCGCCTCTCTCCTATTGGGATGGGGCGCTTCTCCGGTCTTGAGCGCCTCAGCCATCTGGACAGATGATGCTCAGCTCTTAGCTACAGCTTCCAGAGGAGGGCAGCCCCACTGGAGGGTGAGCCAGGAGGTCGGCCCCAGGCGGGGATGGTAACAGACGGGATCGGACCCTGGATTCCTGCCATGGCTCCCCAGAGGCACACCCTCTCCTCCTCAGGGCTAGATGTGGAATGTTTGCTGGCCTCTTCTTACCTCTCCCGCTGTTAGAGAGGCTGGATGTAGCATGGCAGTCATCACAGAACAGAAGTTCTGGGTTTGAATACCAGCTCTGTCGCAGCTGCGTGATCCTGGCAACTTGCTTCACCTGTTTCCTCATGAAACGTGGCAATAACACTGGTTCCTCTCTCCTAGGCTGGCCGTGACAATCAAATGAGTGAATGTGTATTCAGCACTTAGCCCAGTGCCTGGCTCAGAGCGAGGGCCATGGAAACATGAGCCGTTATAGCTATTTCATGCTTTGGCTCGGCTTATCCCAGAGTTTTCTCTTTCACTGGGGTTCAGTCCCCTGAGGGTGGCCTCCTCGTTTTTCATGGTTTGGTTTCCCCTCTCCCCTCCCACAGACCCCTACCCTAATCCTACTACAATACTCACTGAGTGTGAATCTGTACCCCACTATGTGTTCCTGGAGGGCAGGGCAATCTTTGAGCCTGCTACCTGAATGTAGCCCTGGACCTAGCCCTGGACCTAGCCCTGGACCTAGCCCTGGACCTGCTCAAAGTAGGTAGGAGCAAACTTGGGAGCTGAATGAATGAGGAAAAGAGATCGGTCATTCCAGCTGGCTCTGGTCACTGCTGTCTTAGGCCACACAGGCTCTGGGGCTCCCTGTGAGCCTGGCTTCCAGCCTAAATCAGAGGCCGCCTGGGGGTGAGCCCCACATCTTGCCCCTTTACCCTGGGCATTGGGACCTGAAGCCTTAGACCATGGAGATTGAGTCTGACTCCAGCTTCTTCACTGATCCTCCCAAGGCTGATTCTTATTGCTTTTTGCTCCTAGAGTGTTGTAACCATGAAGTTCCAGGCGGGGGTCAGGCCTCTGGGCTCGATCCATTCAGGTTGCTGGCACAATTGAAACCCCCGAGCCCATCCTGGCTAGTTTTCTCATTAAGATGATTGGACTGGATTGATCCGCCAGATCGATGGCTGGACATAGTCCGGTGGGAAGCCAATCAGATGAGCCTGGGTGATCAGCCCAAGAAGGAGGTCCCTTGCCGAGCTGGAGTGGGCACACAGCCCTCTGAGATGGGGCTCTGGGAGGCAGGGGAGTGGGTCAGAGGCCTCATTAGGTTGGACTTGGTGTGGAGGCAGCAGTGTCACCCAGGGCATGGCCGCAGGATAAGAGTCCCAGGGATGCCTGGGGACCGCAGGTGGCGAGAAGCAACATCTGTGCTTGCAGAGGTTTGAAACCCCTTCCCAGGCAGTCAGCCTGTAACCATCTACCACCGCGTCTCCGCTCCCATGGCCCAGGGTTGGAGCCGCCTTTCCCCCTTGGGCAGCAGACTGTGTGCAGTCGGAGATTTGAGGTTAAGGAAGCAAACGGCAGTTCCCAGGGCTCCCCTTCCTTTTCACCAGGAGTAATTTAGATACGAGGCTGGGAATGGCGGGGTCTGGGCACCTAGGACACTATATCCCGTGTGGGACCCTGGCTGCGTAGGATGCATGTGGGGTTTAGGGAGTGGCTAAGGGACCCATAGTCAAATACGTCTGACAACGCTAGGTTAAATGCGTTTTAGCAGATTCATTTCCTGTAGGGTTTAGCGGGCTAACACGTACCAGGACTCTCTATAAGGACAGATGGAGGTGTAGCGTTTGCCTGCAGAACGGTTTCTCTGGGAAATCTTATAGAAATGCATCCAGGCACTTCCTTCAGGTGCCAGCAGGGCCCGCCCTCACGGGAAAATTCACCCCAAGAAGAGTTTTCAGAATTGGAGAGACCCGTGGGAGTCAGGGAGGTTCCGAGAAAGGAGACTTCAGTGAGAAGGCAGAAGAGCTGCATTCAGCCCAGTCACCAATCCCGCGGACTGCAGCGCGAACAGCGCCCCTACGGTGGCTGTGTCAGTCTCCCTGCCGCCCCACCCACGTTAGCCCGACCCTCCTGATCACCTCGTGCCCTCACCTCCCCCTTCTCCCTTTCTCCATAGGCTACCTGACTGTCAACATCGAGCCTCTCCCACCCGTGGTGGCTGGTGACGCCGTGACCTTGAAGTGTAACTTCAAGACGGATGGTCGCATGCGTGAAATCGTGTGGTACCGGGTAAGTCGCCACCACAGTCCTCTCTGTGACCACAGCCGGGACTAAGGGTAGAGTCCCCAGAGCTCCTCTGGAGAGTCTCACCGGCTGGGCTATATCTTCAGCCCTAACCCAGTCTGGAGCTGTCCTATGCCTTCTGCCAGGTCCCCATCCTCCACCAAAAAAAACCCTCTTCTAAAACCTCCTCCAAGACCGCTTTGCTCAGCCTTCTCTTCTGCTCTTGGGATCTGTCTCATTTTGGCCTCCTGTGTCCCTAATGTGCCACTATGCTCAGGAAACCCCGCTAGTCCCCAGTATGAGTTGCTGAGAACCTCGTGAGCCCTGGCTGCAGCACAGCAACTAAGAAATGTCAAAGGGTGGCATTTCAGGCATGAGGCTTTGGGCAACAGTTTTGGCAGGGGAGGGAGAAAAACAGGATGGCTTCCTGCCTTCTTAAAAATCAAATTACAGACCTAGTCTGCTTTCTAATCCGATTACGTAAAGGACTAGTCCTAGTGTCTGGTGCCCTAAGTTTAGGTCTGACAAAGGATGTCGTTAGAGGCTGCAGTTGCCCACCTGTCCAGGGCCCAGATGTTGGCAACAGGAGGAGTGGCTCTGGGTCTTGGGCACAAGTGTTGGTGTTTTTAGGCACTGATAGAAAGTTTCGTGTGTTTGGACTGCGCGTTCCAGATGAGTCTGTCTTTGCCGCAAGAGAGTTGGGGCTGGCTAGGCTCAGGAGAAAGTTCCGTGGCATCACCGTCCTTCTTGCAATGGGTGTCATGTTTGCACAGAGCGAGGTACCACCATCTTGGGAATGGGTTTGGCGGAGAAATCATCCCCTTCCATGATCTCAAACAAGGCTTGGTGAAATTTTTCCATGAGGCCCAGAGAGTAAATATTTTCCTCTTTGGGGACCATATGGTCTCTCTCGCAACTACTGAGCTCTGCTGATGTAGTGTGAAAACAGTGACAGACGATGTGTCAGTGGAAGGCATGGCTGGGTTCCAATGAACTTTATTCATGGAGGCCTAAACTTGAACTTGAATTTTCTATAATTTTTTTATGTGTCACAAAATCTCTCTCTCTCTCTCTCTCTCTCTCTCTCTCTCTCTCTCTCTCTCTCTCTCTCTCTCTCTCTCT
>NW_011919213.1:0-1157 GCF_000151845.1 Pteropus vampyrus | reverse complement strand
TCAGAGTTATTTCATTTGGGATATAGTTCTTAACCCAGAAGTTACTTTCAGTTTCAATTCCAAATAAGTTTTCTCACCAGCTCATACATGCTCACATGGGCTGCCTGCAGGCAAAATCAGAAAGGAGGAGAAATTTGTCTCAGGAACCCATCTTTTGTTTCTCTATTTTCTTCTTTTTTTACCCAATATCAAGGTCAATCCTTCATCTCCAAAGTTTTTAATAGTTAGCTGACCCGATAAACCAACTCAAAAATGGTAGCACCTCATATTCCAGACCTTTCTGACCCTCCTTTTCAAGATCAAAATAAACTTTTTTATAAATGTTAAAACAATGGTTTACAAACCTTGACATGAATAATAATTATAAGGTGAACTTATTAATAATAGAGGTGCCATGTCCCAGCTACTAGAGATACTGATTCTGTAGGGCTGTAATTGGGCCCAAGAATATTCATTTTTAATAAGCATCTAGGTAATCCTAATATAGACTATATTTGGAGAAATATTGCCTTCAAAGCTCTGGCCTTTATTTTTCAAGGTAACACAACTGAAATTTATGAGTTAAACTATTAAAAATTGGTATTAAATAATAGATTTTTAACATGGAAATTAAAAAGACTCAATCAATACTTTTAAATCAGAACTAGCTCAGCTTGTAGAGTTAGTTGGACTTTGTTTTGAAAATGTGCTCCTCCACTTGTGAAATATATGGCAATGAGCAAGTTCCTAAACCTCTGTGACTCAGTTTCCTCACAAGTGGTTTTAATTAAGCTGTGTGTGTGTGTGTGTGTGTGTGTGTGTGTGTGTGTGTGTGTGTGTGTGTTATTGACTAAGCCTTCTAGATTAGGTTTGTAAGGATTAAACAGCCTGAAAGGAAGGAGCCCAGGCACCTGAGGTGCCCCATGAGAGCAGTGCTTCTTCCCTGGAGTGGTAGAGGAGCAGTTGAATATGTCCTAGGAGCCTGAGCATGTCAGAGACTTGAACTCAGACTTAGACATTTTGCAGGGACGAATGAGAGAGGCTCGAATGGTGACTTGTACAGACCAAACTCTCAGGACCAGACCTGTATGAGATATTTCAGCAGATGTCAGCAATGATAGATGAAAATACCAGGAATTTGTTCCAATTTCCTGGCACATAAAAAATGGAAGAAAAAA
>NW_011919212.1:0-2018 GCF_000151845.1 Pteropus vampyrus | reverse complement strand
GGAAAATTATTAAGTACGTTTGGAACAGCTTGGGTTTGCAAATTTACTTTTCAACTGTAAATTTCATGAAATTTGAATCAAGATGAGGTTCTAGAAAGATCAAGATAGAAGTTAATCAAAATCAAGTATTTCTGAAGATAGTAATGTAAGAATTAAGATTTGTTCTAAGTGTAAATATACACCATTTTTGATGTGTGTGAAAAAAAGCATGAAAAACAATTCAATACTCAATATTTTGTATGTATTGAAATGATACTATTTTAAATAAAATATATTATTAAATTTAGTTCCACCTGTTCATTTAATGTTTTCTATTGTGGTTACTAGAATATTTATGTGGCTTCCATTATATTTTCATTGTACAACACTGGTCTAGACACATTTCATTTCTCTCTACCATTCTCCGTCAGTGCCACTGTACTCTGGAACACTATAATGTTTTCCTACCTGTTTCCAATGTTTCTACCTTCAATCCAACCTCCACCTATTGGTCAAAATTATATTCTTAATGTAAAATCCTCTTCTGCTTAAAATCTTTCAGTGATTCTTCACTAGTTACCCAATTAAATTTTAATGACTTTAAGCAACCTAAAAGGCTCAACTCTCTAAATTGATCTCTAACAAGTCCTCTTCTGGTGCCGAGTCTCAACCATGCTTTTGCACTTTCTTGCTGATGGAACTTTACCACACTACCTCCTCTGTGGCATAAGCTTTGTGGCCTTTTCCTTTGTGACTAAGGGTCGGTCACCCTTCATGATTAGTTCAGACAGCATCCTCTCTGTAAAGTTGTTTTTGGTAGCCCAAGCTTCATTTAGACACCTTCCTGTGTCCTCCCAAATAGCTCAAAGTCATCTTTTTTATACTATATTACAGGTTTTTTTTTTCCTTGTATTTCCTTTTTTATACTCTGAGATCTTGAGTGCAGAAAATGTGGAAGAAGGAAGGCATGTAGGAAGGCCATCATACATGGCTTTAAGTTCTCTTAAGAAAGGCTATTATTTCCTTAATCCATGTTATTTCACTAATATTATCAATTCCAAAGTATCTTTTGCTTAAAACTACTATCTAAATAAACCTTATGATGAAAACCGGCATCCAAAGTCTTCTGTTGATCTGTGAAAACTTCCAGCGCTTCTGGGTAGTTTTGTGAACAAGAAGAGCGCACTGTTCTTAATAAAAACTTTTTGGATTAACTGTGACAGTTAACACCAACAATTTTTCAGGTTGTATGAATTCAGCCTACTTTGTCAGAGGTAGACAGAAGACAGACTCAGCTGGGCAGGTGTGTGCTGCTTTCTTGGAGTGTCCCAAAGAAGTGCTGATTTCATACTCTCTCTGTTTCTTTTCCACTTGATTTTAAACTCAGAAGAAAGCACCAGAACAGTTTTTGCCTTCCTTTCTCTCCTCCTCCCTCAATCCAGGTAATCCAAACCCCAAGATAGTAATCTAAAAATTCTCAAATTTGAAATTACAGTATGTATAAATATCATCATAACTTTGTTGTTTGTTCATTTTGTGTGTGTGTAGAATTAATAAGGGTGTATTGATATGCTCTCTTTTGCTTACCTATTTGATCGTTAATGATTTATCTTAAATGGTTACCTTGAAATAGCTTTATTTCAATTGTTGATGCTGTCATTACAGAGTTAAAGCAAAATATAGTCTTAATCATCATTAACCAATTCTAAACTATATAGGAATATTAAATTTAGTAGTCTGAAACATTATAATATTTTCGGTACTATAATATAAATCAGTACTATATTGTTAATAGTGACTTCATGTTCTTCTCACCAGTTTTCTATTATCTTAAACTCATTTTCCTTCATATTTTATAATTCAAATAGGTAGAATGAAGGGCACTTCAGGTATAAATGAGATCAGGAATAGGGCAAATAGGAAAAGAATCTTGTGGGTAGATAAGTCTATTGACTGTTGGCCATCTTAATTTCATTTTACCGGAATTATAATAGAAGCATTATTATAAATAATAATAATTTAATAATAAATAATATTCT
>NW_011919211.1:0-2072 GCF_000151845.1 Pteropus vampyrus | reverse complement strand
GGCCTGTATTTCCTATTATTGTGCATTTCTCAATCAATAGTAACTGTTAGATGCTTCAGTATTGCGTTGCGCCCACTCATCCTTGTACTAGGTCCTCTACCTTCTCCTCTTTTACGGACTTTCTTTTTACATCTCCGGCCCATGAGAGTGGTGTGGTCTCCCTCTCAATTAGGCAAGTATCCGGGCTTTCCCTTTCACGAGTTGGTGAAGCGAGCGTTAAATGAGAGGAAGATGGATGGAGGGGAGTAGGGAGGGGAGGAGTGAGGAGGGGGGACGGAGGAGGGAGGGGGAGGAGGGAGGGGGCTGGCTCCTCTCGCAGCCCTTTGTCCCCGCCCGCCCATCATCGGCCCCCACAGCCTGTGGACCGCTCACTAGAACAATCGTCCGAACGTCCCACCTCACCACAGACAGTCCTTCCACCCTCTCCCTGGGAGCGGTGGCATCCGGGTGTGCGTTAATTCGATAATTGCAATCTCATATTTGCGAAATTCTCTCCCTTTGGGAAACACAAACTCACACTTTGAGCTGGTGACTGATTTTTGAGCACTGCCCCCAAGTAACCTCATTTAAAAACCATCTGTGCTACTTGCTATGGAGATTTATCTCCCCCTCGCCCCTGGGAGAGGTGTGTTTGCTGCTCCTTAAGTAAATAAGGAGTGTGTGAAGCATCGTGAGTGAGAACAGGGCTTCCCAGATGGGCGGTGTGGGGATACGGGGTGTCACTCCGGGGTGCGAGCCAGCAGACGCAGCTGGTTCTCAGCCCCAGGGACGGGAACCCAGGCCCGGCCCCCAGTGACCCGTAAAGCTAGGGTGAGCAGGCAGGAAGGGCGTGGGACAGGCTTCCTCAGTAACCGGGGAGACCGTTTTAATTTGGGCTAGGATAAAAAATTCCACTTGTAAATACGTCCACACATCCATCCACTGGTACACGCATAAATCACATAACTACGAGAGGAATGCAAGGCACAGAAGGGCAGCACGCGGCACCCCCACTCGCCAGCGGCGGACGGAGGCTCCCCCCACCCGCGGCCTCCTTTGCCGCTGGAAGAATCTGGAAAACACGCCCTGCCTCCCAGTGCCTCCCAGTGCTGCTCAGGGGCCTGCGTGTTTCTCATGAGAATCAAATGATTCTCGCAGACAATGGCCAGCCTGGAGCACAGGCAGTTATTACGTAAAGGTGACGGGCTGTGGGGACAGCCGGGGAAGGTGACGGGCTGTGGGGACAACCGGTGACAGTGACAGCTGTGAGGACAGCCGGGTCTACTTCAGAGCGTGCCCGGGACATATTCGCTGGCCAAGTGCAGACGCAGTCTCTGCTGCTGGGCGTGTCTGGAGATCGGGGGGCAAGGCTGGTGTCCCCCGGGGAGGCGCACTGCCCTGCTGGCCGAGGACAGCCGGCCCTGTGCCCTGACGGCCAGCGTCGGGAGCCGGGAGCGTCTGGACTCTGCATCTGCTCTGAAATGCGACTCAGCCCTGCTCCTTCGCCAGCCCCTCTGCTGCGGGCACCCCTGAAACGAGCCGCCGAACTTGCTAAGAAGCTGCGCCCTTACTGACCTCGCGGACCTGGCCTTCCCCTCCGCGGCAAACCTCGGCGAACGCTCCCAATGGGGCCAGACGCCCGGTGACCACGGATGGTCAGGACCATGTGCACCTGGCTGTGTAGACAAGGCCGCTGTCTCCTGGGCTTCTGCACCCGGCCTCCTGGCAGCCACGGGTGGGGGAATCTGGAGACAAATATGCCCGGGCTCCCTGTGACACGGTGCTTCCTCAGGGCGAGCGCTGGCTTCGGCCCAACGCCTCAGCTCCCTCTTAACCTTCACGAGGCAGGTCTCGCTCTGTGTGGCTGTGGCTTTCGCGGTGGACCACCCATGGGATGGTGTGTCTGCCCACGGGGATGGTGTCTGCCCAGGGGACGATCCGTCTGCCCAGGGGACGATGCGTCTGCCCAGGGGACGATGCGCCTGGCCACGGGGACCACGTGTCTACCCAGGGGATGGTGCGTCTGCCCAGGGGACGATGCGTCTGCCCAGGGACGCTGTGTTTGCTCCAGGGACGTTGTGTTTGCCCACAGG
>NW_011919210.1:0-1430 GCF_000151845.1 Pteropus vampyrus | reverse complement strand
TGCTTTACATGTTTTGGGCTCTGATTGGGAGCATAGATATAATAAGTGTATGTCTCTGGTGCATGATTCCCTTTATCATTATGAAGTGTCCCTCAGTATCTTTCTTTACCTATTTTATTTTGAAGTCTATTTCATCTGATATTAGTACCACTACTCCTGTATTTCTCAGAATGCCACTTACTTGAAATATCATTTTCTAACCTTTCACTTTAAGTCTATATTTGTCTTTTGAGCTGAGATGTGTCTCCTGGAGGCAGCATATGGTTGGGTTTTGTTTTTTCATCCATTCTGCAAGTCTGTGCCTTTGTATTGGTGAGTTCAGTCCATTTACATTTAGGATGATTATTGAAGTATGAGGTCTTCTTATAGCCATTTTATCTTTTGCTTTTTGGTAGCTCGGTGTTTCCATCGCTTCCTTGTCCTTGTGTTTCTGTTTTCTTCATTTTGGTTAGGTTTTGTTGCTTTTTCCTCTGGTTTTTCTTGTTTTATGTTATATACTTTAGTTCTGTATCTTTGGTGTGTGGTTACCATTAGAAATATGGAAAAGATAGTTATATATATTACAGTCGTCCATTTTCTTCTGCATGTGCCTTATCTCCATTCCCTGGTGTGACTTTGGATCTTTGAATCCTCCCTTTTACAGTCATTGTTGTCTCAATTTGTCCCTATGTATGCTAAACATTCATTATTATCTTGCTACAGCAATTTTCTTCTTATTATTTAAGCTTATAACGCCATGTTCTTAGTAAGAGTTACACCACTCCTCGGCTTCTATTTACCTGATAGTTGCTTTACTCCTAATTATGGTTTTTTTTTTTTTTTTTTGTCATTTTGTTTTAGGTGAGCTGACCCCTTTCAGTATTTCCTGTAGTGCAGGCCTCTTAGTGGAGAATTCCCTCAATATTTGTATGTCTGGAAAGGTCTTAATTTCTCCTTCATATCTAAAGGAGAGTTTAGCTATATCCATTATTTTAGACTGGTAGTTCCTTTCACTTAATAGTTTAAATATTTGATTCCATTCCTTTCTGGCTTATAAGTTTAACACTGAGAAGTCTGAGGATAATGTAATGGGTTTTCCTTTATAAGTTGCTGTTTTCATTTCCCTAGCTACTCTGAGAATTCTATCTTCGTCATTGATTTTTGATAACTTTAATACAATGTGTCTTTGTGAAGGCCTTTTGGAGTTGAGATAATTGGGTGTTCTGTTGACTTCTTGAATTCCAAGCTCCAGCTCATTCCTTAGATTTGGAAAATTCTCATCAACTATTTGTCTGAAAATGCCTTCTAGTCCCTGCTTTTTTAACTTGCCTTCGATAATGCCCATTATTCTTATGTTTCCTCTCCTGATGGTATCAGCTTGTTCTTGAATTTCTCTTTCATTATTTTTCATTCTTCAGTTTCTCTCTTCTTCTTTCTGATTTATTTCTAGA
>NW_011919209.1:0-2160 GCF_000151845.1 Pteropus vampyrus | reverse complement strand
TCAATGAATGTTTGAAGTTACACATTCATTTAAATGTATATTGCATAATTAAGAAATATCATAATTTAATACAATAAAAGTTAGAAGTCATCAGCAACATATGTTTAATTTGTACTTGCATCTATTTTTTTCTCAAAGTTGATAACTGTTTCCAAACATTTAATATATTTTCTTAGTTATATTTTTACTAGATACTCCACCCAAATGTTTAATATATTTTTAATCTTATCCTAACCTACTAGTCTCAGATTATCAAATTTAAGTACCAAGTAGTTTTAGAAGTGTGTATGCAGCCACCTTGCACTTCTTGTCTGTGTGAATTTAGGCAAGTTATTTAACTGCATTTTAATACAATCTCTTTGGGTTTAAAAGGGGAAAATAGTAGTCTGTGTTATTGATTTGTGTGAGAACAAAATGAATCTGACGTTACCCGTTATTTTTTGGAAAGAATCTGACGTTACCCGTTATTTTTTCTACTTACAGATACTTTCATGGGTCCCCTTGTTGCTCCTACTGGCACTGTGACTCCAACTAACAAATATATTTACACATTACTCATTACAGATACTTTTATAGTATAAGACAAATCCCTAAATGCCCTTTACCTGATATTCTTATATCATCTTAAAAGTATCTATAAAACACATATAATAACAATATCAAATTATCAAATTATCTTATTATCTGACACACTTTGATTTCTCTCTTCTGCTCTAACCTCCCTTCCAGGTTTCTCTGTATTTTAATTGATATGTTTTGTAAATAAAACTTTTGAAAAATTAAAAATTATACTGAAGCTATCTGTCATACATTGGAATTGACTTTAGGGAAACTGTATATTGGAGAGCCATTATGTTCTATTTCTTTGATAAGCTTAGAGAATGACCAAACCAAAATAATTGAAAAAAATTACAAAATGCTTGTAACCAATAGTTTGGCTCATTTACTTCTTTTCTTTCTTTCTTTCTTTCTTTTTTTTTTTTTTTTTTTTTGCCAGGGATGTTCCCTGATGTAGGGTGCAAATGGATCACAGTCCATGCATTTCAGCTCTATTATCCTCTTTTATATTTCCAGATTATATGAGAAAAAAATGCATAAAAAAAGAATATTTCACAACATTAATTATCTGAGAAAGGCATGGGAATGGGTACTATAGTAATGTGCATACAGGTTTCCATTAAACTGTGTTGCAAAGCATTTATACATTTTAAAGTATATCTTCCCCTCTATTTGACTCAATCTGTGACCATGCTGGGAATAGTATATCATTTGGTCAAGTGTATTCTAAGTACTATTTGTTAAAAAGAAAACTTTAAAAAGGAATGGATCTTCAAAATTTTGCTGACCTGAAATGTCAGTAAATTAGGCATCAAGAGCACAATACTTTTTATGCTTTTATATTTTTGCTATGTATTGTTTTATTGCAGAATATTTTATTGTAATAGTCATTTCTGAGATCACACTTATTTTTATGGCTTTAATGTAATTGGAATATGTTATATCAGTAAAACTTGACTTATTAGTTGAAATAGATGCATGCATGAGTATTTCTAAATGTCATTTTACTAAAAGTCTATATTTTATATAAATTACAGGAATGAATCCCTAAAGACAAATCTCATGAACTTTCATTTGCACAAAGCTTCTTTTTCAACTGACAACATAATAGGACATCACATCTTTGCAGAATACACAATTTTAAAATGTGGGAACAAGGAGCAGCTAGAGAAAAAACAAAACAGAAAGCCAAAGCACACCTTCAAGTAAAGTTATTAAGTGAAATATAGATGTAAAAATATCCAGATCATGGATTCCCAAAGTTATTGAACACATGATTGTGATTTCTTACATTTTATTCTAAATATATATATATATATATATATATATGTGTGTGTGTATGTGTGTGTGTATGTATGTGTGTATATATACACACATACATATGGTAGAATGCCATTCTGTGTTTTTAATTTTTATTTCCTTCACTATCACTTGTCTTCAGGGAATAATGCCTAAAAATCTATGCACCATCATACTCTTTAAAAGATTTTTTAAAGGATCAAAATAAGCAAATGCATGTTTATTAAAAACAGGTGTTTTCTTTGTTTTTTAATTTTTGAAAATTGAGGTATAATTCACATATCTTAAAACCACCATTTATAA
>NW_011919208.1:0-1324 GCF_000151845.1 Pteropus vampyrus | reverse complement strand
AGAGTTATTTTACTCCACATTTTACCAAACAGATTCCCAGAAGAGAATGATTTATATCTGTCACAGTTCTCAGGGGAATGCTCAGCATATAATTTTCAAGTGTATTTTGTGGTAACTCAACTCTTCCAGGTAACCTTTTCCAAGTACAGCACGTGCCTTTCCTTAATTAGAGTACTGTTATAACTCTTGCTCATTATGTATGGACTTTGCTTTGGAATTGCATTCCTATTTAATTGAACTTTCAAGATCAAGGAACATTATCACCAGGTATTTTATTTCAAGAGCTTTCATTTGTCATATCCCATCTTGCAGCAGTATTTGATACCTTTCTTTATACCAATTGATTGGCTAATTAATAATGACTTTATGGAATGAATTGCATAGATGATATGATTTTGGGAACTCTGCTTAGTTCTTATAACCTGAAGTGACTCATTATCTGTGAGAATAGTTGTTCTCATTAAAAAAAAAAATAATAAAATATATATATATATATATATATATATATGTATATATATATAATATAATATCTGAGATGACACAGATAGGAATCCAATTTGAAAAGCACAAATCATTATAAAATATAATTATCACACGTTTGCCTAACAGATGAAATACTGAAGTACTGGCTTCTCTTTTCACCATATAAAGAAACATGAAAAATAACATAGATGGAATGACTTCAAAATGGAATCAGAGCCCTTACCCCAGAGGAATTGCCTTGAATGCTTACTCCTGAAAACTTTGGAATGTTTGACTTCAGTAAAATAACCTTTTAATTGGGCCAAAGCAATATTGTATACCGAACAACCATTTTCAGAGCTAACAAGAAAGCAAATATCTGACCAAAGGACTGAAATTAAACATTCCTTAGAATTCGCACCACCTCACATGGCTAAAGAATAACTTAGAATATTTGCACCTATAGAAATTTATTTCACCTATTGATGTAATTGTTTCCCTTCCCTTTCTCATGGATACCCCTTGTCTTTACCTCATACTGGAAACTATTTGTGTTTCTGGCTGAATCAGTGTTTCCCAAACAGCTATTCTTTGATCTCAAATAAACGTTATTGGGTCTCACTTTGGCTCTTTATTTTTAAGGTCAACAGAACGATTTCATGAGGGAAAAAAATTAAAAATGGCTAAGGAGTGAGAGGTCCCATGTTTGCATGTTATTATTTTAATTCTTCCATTCTCAATAAGAATCGCTTCTAAAAAATGACACGATTTAGGAAAAAAAAATAAGATTTATTCTTCCTTGACGCAGCATACATCCTTTTTCTGCAGTGAGTCATAGAAGCATATATAAAGATAAACCAGT
>NW_011919207.1:0-13159 GCF_000151845.1 Pteropus vampyrus | reverse complement strand
AATAAGAAATCCAAAATTCCCAGTTCTGTTTTGAGTGCCAATTTTGAGCTTAAAAACTTCTTTACTTGGTGAGTATCTGCTGAATCTTGATCCTTGGAATTCTACGGTGTTCTAAAAAAAATGAAAAATGTCAATACAAAATCATATTGACACAAAATAATTCATACTTTCTTTTCTAATTTTAATTATAGCTGTGTTTTTTCTGTTCAGTAGTTTATGTACAGTTGGTTTTGTATTTATATATAAGAAATCTTTGTTTCAATAAGAAATAGACTTTTTTTTCTCATAGAAACTCATATCTCTTGTCTAAAATAAGACCAGTGGGCATTACGACAGGCTCTGTAAAGTCTAACACTACTCTGTAGACCCCAGTCAGTTTCTTTACTGATGGTCTGCAATGTCCTAATGGGTTTTACAATCCTGGCTTGTTACATGACCAAGAGGAATAGTAACCCCACCCCAACTGCCCTGGCTCTCTCAACTCTCCAGCAGCAGATTCCTTACACAGTTCTGACTTCAAGGAAACCTGCAGTGTAACATGGAGAGGGAATAAGGACACTGGAAAGTTTCTGCTGCTGAGTGTGTGTCAGGCCTCCAGTGGTGACCTGTAATAGAGGAAAGGGCACGTGCAGAGAGGCTCTGTGGTTCCATGTGGTTCCTGAAGTGCCCTCTGCTTGTGAGCTTGCTAGTGCAGGTTTGATTCTATTGTATAGATCGAATATATTTTTTTGATTCATGATTTGACATTTCAGAGAAAATGTTTTTCTAATTGACAACATGGTGAGAGTCTAAAAATTTAATATAGCTGTTTTATTGTCGTTAACTTTGTGTAGATTTAAATAATCTGATTTTTTAAACTTTTTAGACTTTTAAGTATTTAAAATTTTTCTTCTCTTACATTGCTATTTTTGAATTTTTAAAAATTCAAATTATTTTTTATCACAAGTAATGAAAACATTTTTTTTACTTTTTTTCGAAAAAAAGACACATATCCACTTTATAAATTTACCACTAATGTAATCTCTGAACATCATACACATTTTTTTCTTTTTGATTTGTCAAAGGTCAAAATTTGTATTTGTCAGTGTTTGTATAATTGTAACATTGTATGTTATCATTCTATTTTGTTAAATACTGTGAATTTCCTCCTTGATTACTTTTTGACTTTTTTTTTCCTTTTTTTTTTCAATTATGGGTTATTGGGCTGACATCGATTAATAAAATCAAATAAATTTTAAGCATACAATTCAACAGTTTGTTATATATGTATTGCATTGCGTGTCCTACACCCAACATTAGATTTCCTTCTGTCACCAAATATTTAACCTATTTTACCCCTATATACCTTTTCCTTCCACCCCTTTCCTCTGGTAACCACTAATCCACTGTCCATGTCATGATTCTCTGTTCATTTGTCAAGTTTGTTTATTCGTTTGTTTCAGTTTTATATCCCACATATGAGTGAAATCATATGGTTGTCAACTTTTTCTATCTAACGTATCTCACTTAGCATGATTATCTCAAGATCCATCCGTCCATGTTGTCACAAATGGCAGGATTTCATCTTTTCTTATAGCTGAACAATAATCCATTGTGTATGTACCACAAATTCTTTATTCTTTTCTGATTTGAGTATTCTTTCATTTGTCATTATTCAGTGCTCACTGGAAGTCATTAATTATTACTTTGTCCATTTTTAAAAATCTTAAATTTGTCCATCTCTATATCTATTGTTATAGCCCTTTTAGTTATTTTTAAAGAACTAAATGTTATATATTCCGATTCTTTTCTAAATGTTATATATTCCGATTCCTTTCTGTTCATAAAAATTTGTTGATTCTTTCAAGGATCATGATGATACACCATGACGACTCTAGTTTATAATACACTATTGCATATTTGAAAGTTGAAAGTCCTTATCATAAGAAAAAAATTTTGTAACTACATATGGTAGTGGATGTTAAGTAAACTTATCATAGTGATCATTTAACAGTATGTAGAAACATTAACTAATTTTATACATCTGAGATTAATATAATATTAATTATCAATTATACCTTAATTTAAAAAAAGAGAGAAAAGTTATTTTTTGAGATTTACGTTTTGCATTCTCTTTGTAATAAAACCAAACAATAAATATAAATATGATAAATAACAGAAATTATTTGAAGTCTTACTACTGTGAGGTAGTCTGTATTTTCTTCTAATCCGCATTCTCCCAGATATTGCTGCTGTGAACTGAATAAACATCCACTGCTAACATGAACATGCAAAATATTATGTAAAATTATAAAGCACTATTCCTTTTGTTTTATAAAATAGAGTTATGATTTTTAGTACATATATATTCTTTCTCACGTGTCAGGAAAGCTTGGAATGCCTTCATGAAGCAGATCTCAAACACTGTCTTGAGATGCTCTAGGGTTGAATGGTGTAGATGTTCTCCAGTGTCTTTATAAGTTTCAACTGAGAGTGCCTTCTTTTTGCTTTTTTTCTTTGCCCTCAAAAAAATTCTTTAATAAACAGTTTTGAACAAATAAACACATGTAATTCTCATTCTTGGGCAAATATATTCATGAGGTTATATTGACACAGTTTTTAATCTAAAAGGATAAGTATTTTGATTTTACACTCAAAAGAAAAAAAAATGCCAAATTACTGCCACAAAAGGATACAGAATTCATTCCAGACTATTTATATGGTGTATTACTTTCTTTGGTCTACTGTAATAAATTACTACAAATTAGGTGTCTTAAAACAATAAAAAATTAGTCTCTCACAGTTCTAGTATCCAGAGTCCAAAATCACAGTGCTGGCCAGGTCTCACTCCTTTGAACACAGAATCATCCTTTGCTTCTTCCAGGTTTTAGTGGTTCTTGGCTTTCCTTGATGTGGCTGTATCACTCCAATCTCTGTCTCCATCTTCACATGCTCTTCTCTGTGTCTCTACAACTATTTCTAAATGTTCTGTGCCTTGCTGTCTCAGAAGGACACTGGTCATAGGATTTAGCATCCACTTTAAGCCAGGATGATCTCACTTCTTTAATTTACTATATCTGAAAAAGCCTTTTCATTTTTCTTCAATAAGCTTACATCTACAGGTCTAGATGAACATATACTTAAAGAGGGCAACATTCAACCCAATACATGTTGATATGAATAGTTTAGAGTGAAAACACTGGAAAATTCTAACCCTAAATAGACATTACCAAAATAAAACCTAAAGCTCAGGGGGAAGGAATGACATTATTAGAGGAAAGTGAGAATAGAGGAGAGGGTTTGTAGTCTTAAATCACCATGGATGGTGACTTCAGAGAGACAAGAAAAAATACAAAATAAATACAAAGATTACCCTGCTTCCACCATCTCAGCTGCTGCTGTTTTTTGTTTTTTGTTTTTTTCCCCCACATTGGCTAAGTCAAGTCAGAGTAAAGAGGAGGTTAGTAAAGAAATCCAAAGGGATGAGAATGTTAAAGAAAATAAATCACAGATCATGACTCTAATCCCTGGTTATAAAACACACTCAGTTAATCAACATTGTATTGCTCAGGCAATCTCTTAACTCACTAGTTCACAAAGAGAGGAAACAGAGATGTTCAAATTAGATTGTTATAATCAAGATAAATTGTGCTTTGATTACAAAGAAGTCCTTTACTTAACCATATCATACTAAGGTTCCTTAACATAAAGTGAGGTTGCTATGATGATATTCATCATCATGATTTAGAAACATAAGCATAAGACTAGATATTTTCTGATCTCTCTACACGGCAAACCTACAAGAATGTCTTTTTCTATAATTTCAAGTCTTTGCATCATCGTAATAAGCTACTTAATAGTTTTCTCAATGCCATCATGATGTCTTTGTTTCTCAGAGTGTATATGATAGGATTCAATGTTGGGATCAAAACAGTGTAGAAAAGAGAGATCACTTTTCCAGTTCCTTCAGATTGATTTGTTTTGGGTTGGAAATAAGTGAAAATACCCGTTCCATAAAATAAGACCACAACGATCAGGTGAGAAGAACAGGTGGAAAAGGCTTTTGCTCTCCCGCTGGCTGATGATATTTTGAGAATGTTAGCAATAATTTTGCCATAGGAGATAACGATCAATAGAAATGGAACAATGATATATACTACAGTAACTACACAAACTGTGACCTCATTCAGAAACGTGTCCCCACAAGCAAGCTTGAGAACTGGGGGGATGTCACAGAAGAAATGATTAATTGTGTTAGACCCACAAAAGGGCAGAGAAAAAATCTGATATGTCTCCCCAATTACGGCTGGAGCTGCACCAACCCAGGCGGCAATGGCCAGCTGGACACAGACCTTGTGGTTCATGACCAGAGGGTAGTGCAGAGGGTTACAAATAGCCACATAGCGGTCATAGGCCATCATTGTCAGGAGGAGACACTCTGAGCCTCCAATTATAAGAAAAAAACACATTTGCACAGCACAAGCAACCAAAGAAATGTTTCCTTTCTGGGTCAAAAGATCCATGAGCATTCTTGGGACAGTGGTTGTTACATAACAGATTTCTGAAAAGGAGAAATTGTTAAGAAAGAAATACATGGGGGTCTGGAGGACGGGGTCAATTCTGGTTATCAAAATTATGATGCTGTTGCACATCAGGATAGTCAGATAGATGACCAAAAATATCCCGAAAAGAATCCATTGGCTATTGGGAATATCAGAAAACCCCAAAAGAACAAATTCTGTTATTGTTGTCATATTTGATTTTTCTGTTTTTAGTTTGTTCTCCATCTGCAAATATGTAAATTCAGAATGGTTAATTTATTGTTCTTGAGCCACTCTTTCCTCTTCTGTTAACTGCATTAGATGTATGAACATATTTCTACAATCTCTAAACTTATGTACACCATCACCTTACTCTGTTTCTAGAAAATGAATTTTGAAACCTCAGAAAGGAACTGATATACAATTAAAATCGATCCAAGAAATAAAACTTAATAGATATTTTTTATACTTGGATGTAATGATACCAGAGAAAATGTGAAGTGTGCATTCTTTTTTAAAGCTTCTAGTGCAGAAATAATACCTAATTATTTCACTTGAAGAAGAGTGAAAGTATGATACAGGCTTTAGCTATTGCACTTCTCTGGATTCATCAGTTCTTTTTTTCCGAGTTGATTGATTTATTCTACCTTCTTTCAGTTTAAAGTGTTTCCCTTAAAGCTTTTGTTTAATTTTTACTTCAAATGAGTTTTAAGTCCTCCATTTCCATTCTAATGAGAATAATTTTCTTAGAGCATTTGTTGTTACTAGGGAGTAAATAAATGCAATATTATCATGCTACTTTATGTACCTCTCCCCTTATTCATGCTAAATATGGAAAACATTAAAGCCATCGTAGTTTTCAAAAACTTTCTTTATTAACACTCCCCTACAATGTATGATAAATACAATTATCCCTTAATCAATACATATGACTTATTCATCTCTATATTTGTTACATTTCTCTCCTAGGTAAGATTCTAATGTCATATACTTCTTTTGAACCAAAAACAATTTCTTTTCACTATTTTCCCTTTGTAATTTTGCCTAATAAAGTGTAACTTTGATTAAAGCCAGTCATTATTTAACCTGGTATGTGAATGGCTGCAGCCTACGAATGAAACTTAAACACACAGATACACTCACACACACACACACACACACGCTATCATGATTCACTTCATATTAATGCCATTCAATATCAGGCAGTCAGTACTGCTTGACAATTTCCACTACCCTATAGTAATATTTGTTTTCTAACTTTATAAAACAAATATACAACAGATCATGTTTCTTACTCATCATCTACTATACCCATCTTCAACTGTTAGCCTCATCAACTGAGGTTCTTGTCTTAAGACTTTGTTAAATAAAGCTCTAGGTAAATATTCTCTTACATTTCTCTTTTTTCATTAGTACTGGTTTTCAAAATTACCTTAAATGAATAATGCTGATTATAAATTTCTTTATTATTGTTATTTGACATATCTAATTTTATATTACTTTATAATTAAGAATGGTAAGAATATGCGAGTTATCTTAAGTACTTAACTCATTTTCAATTAAAGATTTTAGAATTCATGCTTTTCTGTTTTATTATTTGTATCTTGATCCTCAAATTAAGAACTATCTTTAAATAAAATAGTCTAACAAAACAATTACAAATCACCTTTATAGATTTGCATGAAGACGTCTATGTGAGTGGAGGTGTTTATTAACCTGTAATCTAGTTAAGTTCTTCTGTCATGTTGAGGAGCCACTGTAATTCTATGACATTCTTGCTGGCGTCAAATGTTGGCTTTTCTTAAATAGGAAGCAGCCACACACACACTTGGGGGAATCTTCTCTTGTGTGCCAATTAAATTGAACGCTGCTTTTTTGGCAATCATCTGAGTTTATTTTCTATAACCACTTTTCTCTTCTTGGCATGAGCCCCCCTCAATGGGAGAGTCTCTTGGTGAAGAAACACCATCTAATTTTCAAGTAGTACTTCCAGAAGAAAGTTAAAAATCATTCTACAAATTGTATTTCAGACTCTTAGTAATTGGTGTGAATTTTCCTTTCTTATTTTTATTCCCATAATTGACCCAAATCTAGATCATCCGCATCATTAGAAAAATGTGTCATATGTTGTATCACATGACCATGGCATGCTTGGTCTCTTCAACACATTGGATGGTGAGAGCCCTTTTCAAAAATGGAACTCTGTCGATAGATTAACTTTTGTGGAAATTAAAGCATGTCATGTCTGCTGATCAAAAGAAAACTGGATGATTATACTCATTTTATGACATCTCCTCAGGCATTAGAGAAGGTTTCTATTGGATTCAAAATGTAAGCTACTGCAAAAACAAACATTTTAAACAAGAGTATTTAAGACAGAAAACAAACAAACAGACTTTAAACTTCGGTTACTTTGAAGTAGGTATGGAGGTAACATTATCATACACGATAATTTTACTGGTAACTATATTCTTTTCTTCCCATTTCAATGTTCTTTGAGTATTTGACATGTTTCTAAACAAATTTCTTTTTTGTATTTTTAAGCCTCCTTTTCTTTACTACAGCATGCCTCTCCTACATTGGCCCTCTGTGCTCTATATTATGACCGATAATGTATTCATGTGGGGTTTCCATCATGATTATCTACAAATGAGAACTGCACATGTGATTTGTCTCCAGAAAGTGTGTCACTTCCTTATAGACTGGGACAAATTGAATGTCCATCCCCCATTAAGATGGAGAATTTGGATATTTCCTTATTCAATTAGATATCAGCATCGTCTGAAAAAGTATCTAGAAACTAAAACAGTTCCTCAGCTATATCCGTGGCTTAATAAAATAAGAAGCATCTTACACCCATTTCACAGAACTATTTTGCAGTCAGAGATATGAAAACACTGGTTCCTCTCACCCCAGAATCCCACGGTTCCCTACTTCATACTTTGTAGTACCCTTTTAGATTTTCAGCATTCAGAGACTGAGAATTACAGACAGATACAAAATAAGGAAAAAAGTGCACCCTTAAGAGCCTCAGCACAGAAGAGACATCGCTTCTACCCACATGCCATTGTAGGAACTAATCTCATGTGTAACAAAGATGTGAGAGGGCTAGAGAATGTTGTTCACTGTGTGTCAAAGACATAGAAACATATTGGAGAGCATCATGCCAGACTCTGCCAGCGTCCTCAGTTTTGGCCACTAACAGTGTGCTACACCATTCTGTAATATATGTATATTTAAATTTAAGTTTTAACAGGATGTTTACATAACAGAATATTATGTATGGTACATAGCTATATATTTTAGCTTGTTTTTGAGACATATTTGAGTCTAATGCAATGTCCTTTTTAAAATTAGTAACTTAACTGAAGCATAATTTACAGAAAATATAGTGCAGACTTTAAACTTGATTTAATAAGATTTCAAATGCGATGAGATTTAACAAATATAAACATTCATGAAACCAATGCCACAGTCAAGATACAGAACATTCACAATATCCTGAACATTTCCTCATGTAGCTTAGTCATCCATCCTTCCTCTACCCCAACCTCAGAGAACCAAAGATCGGATTTCAGTAGCTATCAATCATTTATAATCCATCAGAATGTGTTCTTTTATCCTGAAGTCTTTGCTCACAGTAAGGATTTGAAGATTTATCTATATTCTATATATTTATAGGTCATTTATTGTCAGTGCAGAGTTGAACGTTATGTTCATTTATTTATCTCCGATGGGATTTAGGTTGTTTCTAAATTTTTGGCTATCAGAAATAGAGCTTCTATGTATATTGAACAAGTTTTAGAGAAGGGCATCTACTGTCATTTCTTTTGAATTAATATTTAGATTTGAAATCATTGGATCATGTGGTAGGTATATGGCCGTTTTAGAAAATGTACACATGTCTTTCAGAGTATAATATTTTACTCTCCCACCAGCAGTGTATGAGAATGACAATAGCCTGCCGCCTTTGCCAACACTTGGCTTAATTAGGGTTTTCAATTTTTGCCATTCTGTTGAGTGGGTTGCAATATCCCAAATTGGTTTTGATTTGTATTTTTTAAAAACTAAAAATGTGCATCTTTTTACATACTTATTGAGTATTTGCATGTTTTCTTTTGATGAAGTGGTCTTTGAGACCATTTGCTCATTTTTCTTTTTCCTTACAGGGAGATTTACTATTATTAAATTTCAAGTATTCTTTATGTGTGTGAAAATTATTTTCTCTCTCTGATTCGTTTTTAAATCTTTTAATTATAGATATTATATTATGTTCTTAAATCTTTATTCCCTACGACTGTAACATATTTCCTAGCAAAATTGTACTTAATAGAGTTATTGAATTACTTGGTTATTATGTCTTCCATTCATTGGGGACAGGACTGGAGGAAAGTGCATGACATTCCTGAGTTCACAATATAAGAGGCATTCATTTTCAGGGCTGGAAAAATTGGCAGTCATTGAAGACAGACCCATAATTTTGTCATATGTTCTCACTTTAAAGTAATTACATTCCTTAACAGTCTTGTCGCATTGCTTTTTGAATTTTCTCTATCACTCTTTAGCAGCTGTGTATCAAAAATTCTCTTCCTCATACATTTCCAACTGCTTTTTGCAGCCCTTCATGTCTCCTCTTTCATTAGATTACTTTGAGCATACATGTTTTATGATATACTTCATATCTTAAGGTAGTGTATTAAAAAGAAAATATTTTACTATACATAACAAAATAAAATAAATATTTTTAATAGGCTACTGAGTGGAGAAGAGAAGGGGATTTTATTCAGGACAACTTGCCTGGAAACGTAGATACATATAGAAACAATAAGGAGGGTAAACCTGAGAAAACAGAGATGGCCCAGAATGTGTGCATTACCTGTGTGTGTGTGTGTGTGTGTGTGTGTGTGTGTGTGTGTGTGTGTGTGTGTGTGTATGGGTAGGAGAAAACATATATTGTGTGATGTTTTACCCTGTGTGCTGTGTGTACCTCCACAATCTTTGCTGTTCGTCAAAAAGAAAAAAAAAAAACTTCAGATAGCTATTTCTAAACTCATTTCATTTTTAGAGATAAGGACATTGAGACTGACTATTGATGAAACTGATCATTTGCTCATAGGTTTTATGATTGAGAGTCAGGACCTATTTTGTTATTGAACTTGAGTTTGAATCCTAACTCCATGATTTATTATCTGAGAGATATTAAGCAATACTGGAAATTTTCCAAGGTTTGTTTCTTTATTTGTGATAATTAAATGAGATATCATTGGTAAAATTACCTGTCGATTTTAGTAGGAACATTTATTCCTTATGGTTCTATAATGATAATTATGGATATTATATTATGTTCTTAAAGCCTTCGTCCCTAGGGCTGTAACATATTACCTAGCAAAATTGTACTTAATAGAGTTATTAAATTACTTGGTTATTGTGTCTTCCATTCATCAGGGACAGGGCTGGGGTAAGGTGCATGACACTCCTGGGTACACAATCTAAAAGGCACTCATTTTCAGGGCTGATTCTCTATGGTACAATTCTGAAAGTGTGTGCCTCCTTAGATATTGTACCCAAGCACCTCTTGACTCAAGATCAGTCTCAGATCTGCCTTTCTTTTCTCCATCCTAGTGCTTTTGAACCCTGTCCACCAAACGACGTAAGTATAGCATCATGGATACAAAATCTAGTCCTACCAACATGGACAGGATTGGAGTTGTGGCTTCACCACTTGCTAACTGTGTGACATCATGCAAGTGGCTTTATCTTCTGGTGCTGTAGTTCACTCATGTATAAAACTGGCTGACAAATGTATAAACAGAAGATCATCATATGAATTAACTTATTTAGTATATGCAAAACAACTTGAAAGTGTCATGGCATTTATAAAAGTATTTCTAAATGCTAGCTATTATTGTTGTTGTTAAAAGTTAACTTTTATTTTTCTAAGTTTGACTGTTTCAAGCAATACACACAAAAAATACTCTCGAACTTACTTTTTCTTTGTTTCACATGTTTAATGTGAGAAAGCAATGAGGTCTTAAAGCAATCATTAGTTATAAAGTTCTCAAATTTTAACATGTGAGTGATCTATGAATTCTCTGCCAGTGATTTTGTTTATATTATTATCTTTCTACTGTGGATACAATATCAAAAGTACACATCATTATTCAGCCCATAGTGTAATTTGGCTAACTCCTCATGGATGCCTTTTCTTTTACTATTCCCAACTGATCTGAGGGGTAGGAACTGTGACCGTTTTTTTGCCTGGGAACAATGTGGATCTAAGAAAATGCCTGTATACCTAATATGGTGCTGAGCATTTCATTCCTAAATTAAGTAAAGCAACAAACACTTTTCAAGTGAAATCATTACTCTTACAAAAGAGATTAGGATGAATATACAGTGTTATAAAACTCTAAGATTCACGAATCACATTTACGAGTGGAAACACTTAATGTAAATAATTTAATCCTGTTTCTTGAACAAAATGACCTTCTGTGTTAAAATTTCTATGTTCTTTATAACTGTACAAACCTAACTTTTGGTGAAGAAATCATATATCTATAGCATAAAACATGTAAGCTTTGTGTTTCTTTCTTTTTTTGTTTTTTTACTTTAGAGGAGAATAAGTTAGAAGGAGCAGAGATTTACTCCTTATACACTAACAAAATTATCTATATTACTCTTCTTGTCAATATTTAAGTTCTTACTAATCAAAGAAAATAAATTCAATACTCTAATAGTCTGATTTTAAATTCTAGCTCCTAGTCCCTGAATGAATTCAACTGATCAAGGGAATGTGAAACGATATTCAATTTCTTTTAGATATAGGAAGTTACCCAGGCTTCAGTTGTAGTCATATGTTACATGTACATTAGCAAATTAAAGTTTGAAATTAGTAAAAATAATTTAGAACTTAAATTTTTTATTGTATTAAAAGCCCTTAATTTTATCATTTTATTTTTAAACCGAATGTTCTTTGCATTCTCCAAAGTGTAACTTTATTTCATGGAATTTTTTACTTTAAATCTTCTGTTACAATGTGAGTGAAGCTGAATAAATAAATAAAACACTTATTTGTTATGTGTTGTCTCAAAGGGAAATTTCCTATAATATTACCTATACCTAGCACAAGTACTTCAGTTCTTACAATTCTCAGCATTTCAAAGTGATTTAATATCAGTATTTATTTTCATTATTTCACTGTAAATTCTACTTAATAGAATCAGAAATATATAGGAGTTACTTTAATAATATGACACATTTGCTATTATGTGTGAAATATTAATTTTAAATTTAGAAATATGAACAAAAGCTTAATATCACTATGAAGTAGCTCATATTTACCTTTCTTATTTGGGATTTGGCTGAATTTTTTTCACAAAAGGGAGATTAAATATTTAAATTACTGTAGGTGAAACCACCTGTTTCATCAAAGATATTCAAGACACCTTCAAAATATTGTTCTTTTTATGATCCAGCAATTGCACTTCTGGGTCTTTATCCAAAGAAAACCAAAACAATATTCCATAAAGATCTATGCACCCCTATGTTCATGGCAGCACAATTTACAATAGCCAAGAAATGGAAGCAACCTAAATGCCCATCAACATACAATTGCATGAAGAATTTATGGTTCCTATATTTAATGGAATAATACTCAATCATTAAAAGAGAATGAAATCCCACCATATGCAATGGCATGGATGGACCTAGAGGTTATTTCACTGAATGAAATAAGTCAGAAAGAGAAAGATAAATACCATATGATTTCAATTAAATGCGGAATCTAAGGAACAAAAAGAACAAACAAATCACAAATGACTCACAAATAAAGATGACATTTTGGTGATGGTCAGAGGGGAAGGGGGTTTGGGGGCTGGAAGTATGGGGGGGAAGGGTTAAAGAAGTACAAATTAGTAATTACTAGAAGGTCACAGGGATGGGTAGCACATCACAAGGATTGGAGTCAGCATTAATGTAATGGCTAGGTGGAGAGTCAGAGGAAAGAGCAATCAGGGAATCGTTTTATAAATTATACAAATGTCTAACCAATGTACTCTGTACTTGAAACTAATAAAATTTTTTTTCTAAACATAACATGCTCTTTAAATAAAAGTAGCTATCTCTACCCTAAGCATTGCTTCCACCTAACATATTTAAAATTTTAATTAAAAGCATATTTTTGGCTCTCTCTAAATTGTTATATTTTGCTTTTCTCTTACAGTACTCAGACTACCCAGAATTCTCTTTTTTCCTCTTCTCCATGGAATCGAATGCACAGGGCATCTTATTTCTTAGACATGAGTTGAGTGTCGGGCAACACTATATGAGACCATTCAAAATCAACACATATCCAATTTTTACCTTATCTACTATAAGTTAGATAAGTTAGATATCCAATTTTTACCTTATCTACTATAAGTTAGATAAGTTCTGTGTGGAACCTATGTTCCTGTTAGATTGAGATCTTAAACTTGTTGTTTTTTTTTTTTTTTAATATTATCCAGGCCTGTGGAACAGTTATAATAGATGTTCTGATGACAAATATGATGTTTACATAATAAACTAATATGTAATCCGATTCTTCATGACCACCTGAGCAATCCTGAGATTTAGCTGTTGAATGTATTAATCATGTTTTG
>NW_011919206.1:0-3748 GCF_000151845.1 Pteropus vampyrus | reverse complement strand
CGTACGGAGGGATGTAGCTTCCCTAACCTCCAGTGTGGACCGGCTCAGCCTTGCTATCGGAGCTCTAGTGAGGGACAACGGGGGCAACGCCTGGTGCGTGCGTGTGCGGCCCCCACTGCATGAGGGAACCCCGTGGCCTGGGCTTCACAGTCCAGGGACTCTGCAGTCAGATGGGGAGCAAAGGGGGGCCGTCCCCCTGATTAGCACACAGGCATCGAGAGCAGCGTATCCTCTGTCCGTCGCCATCCATTTATTCCGCCCATGCAGCGGATCATTGCACCGTGGTGTCAGCATCCGGCATGCTGGTGCCTGAGCGGGCTGCAGATGAGCGCTCATTTCTGGGGTTCGGGGAAGGACGGCACGTCATCTGGGCCCCGTTCCCGGAGCACAGGCTCGGGGCCACCCAGGCGTCCCCGTCTAAGTGCTTTCCAGAGTGGAAAGCTTTAATCGTCTTGGGGACCCGGAGGCCACATCCTATCGGTGCCCGAGGATGGATTTCCCACCAGACGAGGGGCAGAGACTCCCTCCCGGACACTCACGGGCTCCAGCCTGGGGCCACCCACGTCCCAGCGGCCTGCGCTTCCTGCCGCTCTGGGCCTCGTCTTAGCTGCGGCTGCTCGGGCCCCTTCCAGGCGGACCCTTGGGTGGGGCTGGGTGGCAGCAGCTCGGTCACATTCATCCCTCAGGCTCCCCCAAGCCCCACCCTGGTAATAGACATTTTCTTGGTCAGATGGACAGACAGATGGGTGGACAAGTGCCTCTCAAAGGAGCAGACTGCTCTCCGGCGGCCCACGCCTTTAGTCTTCCCAAGCAAACCAGATGTGCCCTGAGCCTGCGGTAGGCGAGAGGTGGAGACTCAGCTCCAGCCAGAGCTGCTGTGCCCCTGCCCCCGGGCTCTGCGGGTGGCCTGGCCTCGAGCCCCTCTGCTCCGGGGACGGTGGCCCACGAGGGCCCTCACGGCCCCCTCCCCGTCTCTCTCTCACTGTGTCTCCACGTGGACCACGGCAGGGTCTGCTCGGGACAGTCCCCTCCTGGGACGTGAGGCAGCAGCACCCACGCCTGCCTCTGCCCAAGGCACCCCTCCCATGGGGTCAGCAGAATAACGGCCCCCCAACCTGCGCACCTTAATCCCCGAACCCGCGCATGGCCCACATTAGGTAGCACGAGGGACTCAGCAGTTGGAATCCAGGTTAGGGACCTTGGAATATGGACACCGTCCTGGTTTAGCCGCGTGGCCCAGTTCGATCCCACGGTGCTGTCAGTGCAGCAGAGGGCAGTCGGAGGGTCCCCGGGAGAAAACTGAAATGTGACGGGGACGTGACTCGCTGTCGCCAGCTTCGGGGATGGAGGCGGGAGGGAGGAGGGGAGGCGTCCTCGTCAGCTCCCGGTGCCATAACGAACACCACAGCCGGGTAAGCTGCACGCGACGGACGCTGATTTCTCACACGTGGAGGTGAAGACAGCTCAGGTCAGGGGCCGGCAGGTGCGGCTCCCGGTGACGGCCCCTCCTGCTGGCTTCTCCCGCGTCCCCACGCGGCGATGACAGACGACAGGCGGAGCTCTCGGCGTCCTTCTCGTAAGGACCGGCACCCGCCCTAGGTCCTCAGTTTACCTCAGTTACTTCCTCAGAGACCCATCTCCGAATACAGTCATGTGGGGGTTTGGGGCTCCAACATGTGAATTTTGGGGAGACACGATCCAGGCCACAGCAGAGTCACAGGACATGAGTGGCTTCTCGAAGCTGGGAACAGCGCCTCGCCGACAGGCAGCAAGGAAGCAGGAGCTTCGTCCCACAGCACAGAGAGCTGGATTCTGTCCTGAGCCTCCAGTGAGGACCTGGCCTGCCACCTCCTTGATTTTAAGCCCAGTGACAACCATGCTGGACCCGTGACCCACAGAACCGCCAGATAATGAGCTCGTGTTTTTTAAGCTGCTGTGTTTGTGGTCATCTGTGACGGCAGCGACAGAAAACCAATGGACATAGGGCCCCCCCCCATGCCCAGGACGCAGGCCGCCCCCTCCACACCGGGCTTGGCTCCTCGCCAGCCTTCAGGGCCCGGCCCGACCCCACGGCCAGGACACGCGGCTTCTCACCCTTCACACACCAAGTCCTGCAACCCGGAATCGGACCAGGCTGCCTGTCAAACCACTGAGAGGTCTGTCCCTCTGTCTGTCCGTCCGTCCGTCCGTCTGTCCATCCACTCCTGTGTACCAGGCACCATTCCGGACGGTGGGCACGCTCACAGAACAAGTGCGTCGTAGGCGATGTGTCTGGCGTGCTGAGCGAGATGCGGAGCAGCGGATCTGGGCTGCGGACAGCTGGCATCGGGTGGGGCGCTGCTCTGTAAGTCTCCTCCGAGGAGCCCCAGGGGACGTGAGGGAGCTGGCCGCGGGGGTACCCGGAGACAGGTTCGCTAGGGACCTGCCGTCTGTCAGGCCCTGCCCTCTGCACGCGACAGAGCCAGGGACAGAGCCGAGGCCCGGGCCTCCCGCGGCTCGTGTGGCGAGACTGTCTCTGTCTCTGCGCCCTGGAGGGGAGGAAGGGCGGTCACAGGTTTGCCGTGGGCCCAGTGACGCCCGATGCAAGAAAGAAAATGCCAGAGAGGGCTGCTGCGGCCATCCCGTCCTGCTGCCCTGGCCGGGGCCACACCCCGAGGCCCCTTTCTGAAGCGGACAGGGGTCTTCAGCAAGCGGCCCCCTCTGAGAGGTGGACGGTGTGGGGGCGCAGGGTGCACTGCTGATTCAGCCTTTGGGGGCGGCGCAAGCACCCAGAACACCAGAGAAAGGGTCTGTGTCGTGGACCAGACGGTGGCTCCTAAGAGATCTATCCACTTCCTAACCCCAGAAGCCGCAAATGTGACCTTATAAGATAAGGAAAATCAAAGTGACTGACGATCTCGCGATAAGGTCCTCCTGGGCTATCTGGGTGGGTCCTCTCATGGCAAGTGTCCCGACGAGCAGACACACGGATGACAGAGACGCCATGGAGAGAGCGGGGCAGCGTTTGGAGGGGTGTGGCCGCCGGCCGGGGGTCGCCTGGGCTGCCCGCCGCTGGGAGAGGTGAGCGGGGAGCCTTGCGGGGAGCCTTGGAGGGAGCGTGGCCGGGCACACTTAGATTTTGTGTTTCTGGCCCCGGGACCATGACGGGGTAAAGCGCTGTGGGGTGAGCGTCGTTTCTGGGGCTTGGCTGTAGTGGCCGTGGTTTCTGGGGCTTGGCTGTAGTGGCCGCAGAACTCTAACACAGGGCAGGTGGTGACTTCGCGGCGTCAGAAGCTCTGGGGCTGCTTCGAAGCGCGTGTCCTCGGGCCGGCTGTCGAGTTAGCCGTCTAGGCAGCCCGGAGGATTCTTACGCAGCCAGGACCACTGTGTCCTTCCGTCCAGATGGGGCAGCAGAATCTCACGCTCCCCGTGCCTCCTCTGCCCACCCACGCATCAGGAAACCAGGGTCCTGGTCCCTGCTGTCACTTCCTCTCGATCAGGGCTCCTTAGCGAATGGCTATGGAGTGTCCCAACGGTGCGGCTTAGAGGGTGACCAGCCTCACCCCCACCCCCATCTCCTGCCGCCTCTGGATTCCAGGCTCAAAGCTGGGCTCAGCATCCTCGGGAGGCGGGGGGCAGTACCTCTGCCTTCGGTCAGGCGATTCTTGCTGACATTCCTCCCTTTGCGCTCCTTACAGCCTCCTGCCCCTTTGGAAAACCTCGCACGGGTAAGACTCCTACGTCATGTCTCTGGCACTTTTTCCCCTTG
>NW_011919205.1:0-1346 GCF_000151845.1 Pteropus vampyrus | reverse complement strand
TACTTTGATGTCCTATGGTCAGGTGACAGATGGATGTTTTTCCTTATCAAGGAAGATAGGACCTGTGAGGTCTAATTTTGTGGGTCAAGTTGGCTGGGCCACAGAGTGCCTAGATATTTAGTCAAACATTAATTTTGGTATTTATATGGGTGGTTTTGGATGAGATTAACACTTAAATCGGTGGACGTTGAGTAAAGCTTTCTGTGTCTGGCTTCTCTTAGCATAATGCCCTCCAAGTTCATCATGTTGTGGTAAATGCAGAATTGTCTTCTTTCTTAAGGCTGAATAATATTCCATTACATATATAATCAATAGCATATGTATATACGATATTACATTATATATCCAAAAATATTCAATTATGTATTATATATAATAATGTTCCATTAACTATCTGTATCTCACTTTTTTTATTCATTCATCCATCAATGAATATTCAGGTTCTTGTATCTTAACTACTGTGAATAATGCTGCAATGAACAAAGGAGTGCAGATATTTCTTCCAGATAGTGATTTCATTTTTTGGACATACACCCAGAACTGTGATTGCTGAATCATATGGTAGTTCTATTTTTATTTTTTGGGGGAACTTCCATACTGTTTTCCATAATGGCTGTACCAATTTATATTCCCACCAATAGTGCCTAACTCCACATCCTTGCCAACACTCGTTATCTTTGACATTTTGGTGATCCTCATTCTAACATATGTTAGGTGATATTTTGTGTGGGTTTGATTTTCATTTTACTGATAATTAGTGATATTAATTATCTCTTTAAATACCTGTTGGCTTTTTGTATGTATTCTTTGGAAAAATGTCTATTCAGCCTTTTACCTATTTTAATTGGTTTATTTGACTATTGCAGTTGAGTTATATGAATTTCATATATATTTTAGATATTAACCTTTTATATTATTTACACTTTTTTTCATTCTGTAGATTGCCTTTTCATTTTATTAATTGCTGCTTTTGCTGAGCAGAAAATTTTTAGTTTGGTATATCCCCATTTGTTTATTTTTGCTTTTATCATATTTGTTTTTGGTGCTCAATTCAAAAAACAAAAAGAAAAGAAAAAATCATCTCCAAGAGCAGTGTCGAGTTTTTCTGATTTTTTTTCTAAGAGTTTTATGGTTTTATAGTTTCAGTGTTTTGTTTTTTTTTCTGTAAAAAAATGCCATTGCGTTTAAATAAGGATTACATTGAATCTGTAAATCACTGAGTAGAACAGACATTTTAATAATATTAATTCTTTGAATCCATGATATGCCTTTTCATTTATTTGTGTGTTTCTAACTTTCTTTAGCTAATGTATATAGTTCTTAGTGTAAAGATCGTTCACCTTTGG
>NW_011919204.1:0-1566 GCF_000151845.1 Pteropus vampyrus | reverse complement strand
CTGGTGGGTGGCCTGCAGCACAGAGGAGGGTGTGGGCCTGGCCAGAGCACCGGGTCCAGCTCTGTCAGGGTCTGAGGCTGGAGGTCAGGGCTGTAGGACCAGGCAGCTCTGGGAGGGGGCTCTGAGGGACTTGGGCACAGCGGCCGGGGCAGGGAGCCGCCTAGCCTGTGGCCTTGCACGGTGCTCGGTAATTACCTGTGTGGTCTTTTCATTAGCAGCGCAGATCTATTCTGAGCTTAACCGTAAACAAACATGTGGAAATTGATAGGAAGGAAAAGAGCCGTGTGTCTGTGAAGCACGGAATTATTCGTCCATTGAAAAACAGTGTGCCCGTTACGGTGCAGCTCTGTGCTGCCCGATGCTGTCATAGCCGGCACCGAGGAGCCGGCCGGCAGGAGCAGACACCGTCCCCTGCAGGACGGCCCCCCGGAGCTGCCCAGCCCAGGCTCGCACCGCGGTTTGCGCTAACACGAGCCTTCTCTCCTCCTCAAGAACCGAAGAGCAGACGGCTCAGCAGCCTCCGAAAACCCAGGCCCAGGTTGCGAACGGAGCAGGTAGGTCCCGGTGGGCGCCGGGCGGGACGGTGGTGGTGGGTGTTGGGTCCCTTCCCGGGCGCACCTGCTGGCATCTGGCTATCCCCTCCCTTGGAACTGGGGTAGCGTCTCTAACTGAACTCGTGAGTCGTCGTGGCAAACGCAGGCCGTTCGCTGTTCAGTCAAGTGGTGACTGTGTTTCTCGTAGACACAGCGCCACGTTTGTCCCGGGGCTTCCCCACAGAAGCGGTGTCCTCGTCACACTGGCTCCAAGGCCACTGACCTGGCAGCTGGCTTCCAGTGGCTGCTCCTCCCGCCAAGGGGACGTGCGAGCAGCAGGGGCGGCCGGGGGCGGCGTGTGTCCTGCACTTTCTAAGTCGGGACCAGAGCCGTTTTTCTGCACCTTTTCTTCCTGCTCGAGCTCATGCTCGGCATCTCATTGCATTTTGTGCTTCCTAAAATGACCCTTCAGGTGGTTGGGAGGAAACCGGTGTTCTGCCCGGCTCTCAGGGGGCCATCCAGGACAGCCCCGGCCCCCCGTCCTCGGGCCTAGGACCCGTTCCCACGGGCTGGCCGTTTGGGGCTCCGCTGCCTGTGTCAGTGGTGCTCAGACTGGCCCTGAGAGGGCCTGAGGTTGAAGCCCTGCCCGGTGTAAGGACGAGGAAACGGGCCTGGGGGGCACGGCCTCTCCCGGGGGCGGCCACGGGCAAAGGCCGAGCTGGGACTGGAGCTGGTCCCGCCCAGGTCAGGGCCTGACCGGCCTGTCTTTCAGAGGGAGAGGTGATGTACCCCCTCTCTGAGGTTCCTGCTGCTGAACCCCAGGCCTGCCAGCCCGGGTGTGGGACTGGCCGCTGCGCCCCGAGGGCCCAAGTCTCCTTATGTTCTTGGGCACCATGGCCGGCGGCCCAGGATCCAGCACAGGAAACCCAAGACCCCTGACATACCCAGGATGATGAGCCCCCTGCAGTGTAGGTGCGAGACCCCAACTCTGGGCCCCACGGCCAGCCCCCGTCAAGGGCCATGTCTAGGAGTC
>NW_011919203.1:0-1454 GCF_000151845.1 Pteropus vampyrus | reverse complement strand
CATTTGAGGTAATGAAGTGAAAAGCTGGGGTCACCTCCCCTCTTGCTTCCCTTGCCCTCCGTTGACTCCACTAGGGCCACCGTGCCAAACCTGGGCTGTGGGAGGCCCTCGGGGGCCCAGGGGCGTGGGGCCGTGGTGCCGGCGGGTCCCGTGGCAGGTCCGGGTGGACTCGGACTGTGTCTCTCCCCACCCCCAGGACTCTACGCCGGCGTCAAGTTTTTTCTCATCGATTTCATCTTCAAACGCTGCCCGAGGCTGCGCGCCAAGTACGACACCCCCTACATCATCTGGAAGGGCCTCCCCACTGACCCGCAGCTCAAGGAACGCTCCACTGCTGCCACGTCCCGCAGGGTGAGCCCCACCGCAGCCGGGGCGCGGGCCGCAGGGCGCCACCAGCCCACACGCGCTCGTCACTGTCGGTCGCCGGGGGCTGATGGCCTTCCGCTTTCACGGGGCCCTGAAGACGGACGACGGGTTTTCCCTGCTGCCCAGCTCTGCCTTGTCAAAGGGCCAGCCAGCTCGGGCGGGGGACGGCTGCTGGCCCAGGCCAGGCAGCGCTCGGGGGCTGGGCTGGAGGCCCCCTCCTGCCACAGACCCCCTGGAGAGTGGGCCCTGCCATGCCAGGCTGGCCCCAGGCCGAGGGCCAGCAGGGTGTGGGGCATTGGTCATCGCCGCACAGAGCTGGGGGACCTTGGGAGGTGGGAGCCCTGGCAGCGATCGCTCTGGGTAGGTGCCAGGTCCTGCTGTCCCCAGCTCTGAGGCCTGGGCCGCAAGGCCCAGCAACACCTGGGATGGGCCCACCTGGTGCTCACAGGCTGGTGCTGGGCCCATGTGTCGTTCACAGTGGAAGGTCAGCCGTATGGGCATCGGGCACCATGTCCTGAGCTGATATAGGTGTTTTCGGGTCTCAGGCAAGTGGGGAAGTTCTGGGCTCAGTAGGACTCCCAGGGAGGTCTAGGAGGGCTTCCTGGAGGAGGTGACATTGGATTGCAGAGTCGTGTGTGTGGGTGTCCTCTGAGGGGAGGGTATCTAGTGACTCGTTGATGCTTCTGTTGCGGGGGGGGGGACGCTCCAAGTCACATGTGGGTCAGGCTTCCCAGGTCCTGGGACAGTAGCTTGTTGGGGGCCCAAACTCCCCAGCTGGGTGTGCAGGTGGCCCTGAGAGAGCCTGCGGAGTGGCCCTGGTCACACGGGTGGCGGCGAAGCAGGGAAGGGGCAGGGGCAGGCAGCCTGGCTCCCTGGGGAGGCTGGGACCGGACCTCCCGGGGCCAAGCGCACGTGGTGCTGGCCGCCCTCAGGGCGAGGGCAGAGCGGGCTGAGGGGTGGGCGTCCGGGGCGGTGGCAGTCCTGCGAGGCGTCGCGGGCCTGCGTCTGCGCTTGCAGCCCGCTGGGCCGGCGTCGCGTGGCCCGGCCATATTTCTTTCGTCTTGGTCCCACGTGTGTCCGTTGTCTCT
>NW_011919202.1:0-3114 GCF_000151845.1 Pteropus vampyrus | reverse complement strand
GTATATATATATATGTATAGATATATATATATATATATATGTATATATATATATATATATATATACACACACACACGCACATATATACATATATACATATATATACATACATACATACATACATACATATATAAATACTTTGTGCTTTTGTTTCCAAATTGGTTTTATAAAAACAAAATCATTTTTGGATATTTGTAAATTTTAAAAAAATAATAGAACAAAGACAAATGGCCAATGTCTAATTTATAGTAAACTAAAACCATAAATTTATTTCCTGAATAAAAAAGGCTCATATTTTTATTTTAGTGTTTGCAAATCAAGTAAAATCAACTATTGAGTTATACTTTTTCACTTTCAAATATTTGTTTTGGAACACTATATATTCAGCCATACATAGTCTTCTGTGGTATTTCCTAAAATACATATATCTTAGAGCCTAAAGTATATTAAATGTAAGGTTAAAGAGTTTGGCTATTCTCATTATATATAGCTAGGAGACAAAAATTATCTTCCATTTTCCATAGCAGTCAGTGGCAGAGGTTAAATTTTCTTATTAATTGAAGGAGCTTTCTAAATTGGAAGTAAAAAAAAAAATAATACAGTCCCCAACACATAGTAAAAATTCATTAAATGTGGTTTTCTTTTTCTAATTGTCTAAGAAGTTGAATATTACAATATCAATACAAAGAACATTTTAGTTGCTTATGCAACTAAATGTAATGTAACCATTATGTCAATAAGCTTCATTTGCATAATTAACAGAATTAATAAATAGCATTTAAGTTTTTTAAAAAAGAGCAAAAGGTTGAGATTTTAGATGAAAACGTTGATGATTAGCAATAGTGAAAACAATGCTGGAGTCAAGTAGCACTACAGGTAGAGGAGGAAGAGAAAAAGTAAAAATGGAAAGAAAGAAGTAGAAGAGATAAAGACAGTTTTAGATTTCAACCCTGCACACAAGATACAGAATTGTGTCTTCTTTAACTGAAAGAATGTCACCCAGAACAATTTTCCCAATCACTGCATGTTTATTAACAGCAATACAATTAACACAAAAATTCAAACATAGTAGGAGAAATAATCAAGGGTAAAGCAATGGATAGCAAATGTTCCAAGATGGAGAAGCTCTAGTTCACTCAGTCATTCCTCTTAAAATGCTAAAAAGCTGGCCATAACAAACCAGCAAAGAAAGACTCTGTTAGTGGAAAGAAGATAGAGCGTGGATGGGCCTTCAGGACTTAAGGAGCACCGTGCAGCTTGTTTCCTGGTTGTCCTCAGTGCTCCCGTGTGTCCTTCACAGGTTGCTGTAGGAGCCGCCAGCCAGAACCCCCAAAAGGAACAGACAAAAAAATGATCCATCAAAATCCTGTTTTCCCTGGATGAAGGACAGGGAAAAAGCTGGCCTGACAACATGAAACCTTGTTGGCAATATTCTGTATCTCAAACACCGATAGAAAAACTATATCCCCATCTACCCAAGTAGAAGACGCTCTGACTCCCATTCCCCATAGTTATCCACAGGATGGAGCTGTAAGTAGACCCAGCCGGCTCTGGGTCCACTAATAAACATAGATTTATTCTAAGTAGAACTAGTCTTGCCTTATACCACTATTCATGCAATTTTACTCACTATATTCATCTTCTATTAATTTATTTTAAAACAGAAGAAGTATAAAGAGGAGAATTTGGAAGGAGGGTGAAGGAGACACTGAGAACTACAGGAATCTGAAGGCAAACGTGTTCTTGAAGGTGGCCTGGAAGTGAAATTTAGATCATCTGATCAATAGCAAGACTCCACTAAGTCCTCTGAGAAAGAAAGGTGTTAAAGAGAAACATAGTTTTACATCATGAACGTGGAAGGGAGGACTTTCAGGTAAGAGACAGAACTTGGTGATGATGTTACAAATGATTTAAAGGGATAGAGTCTATCAGTTACTCATACATATGAGAGCCTCTAGGATCCTCTAGCTACAGCTGCCATTGACCTTCAAATGCAGCCCATGTGTGAGTGAAACTCAGACCTATTACTGACCGTAATTTCGAAAAAAACGTGTTTTTCTTTCAATTTTGGACTCTTCTGGAGAGTAAGTGAAGAATATTATTGTTCGAGGCGAGACCTACAAAGAACAAAACATACAAGTTTCTCCAGGAGGTCAGAATATATATTGAGATTATTGTGAGAGTAAAGACACCAGGAAACTGTGTGCAGGCTGCAAGGGCCTGAAGAAAGAGTGCTCTATGTTGAAGGCCGAATACATAAACTGACTTTTTGCACAACTGCTGACTGTGTCTGATTCTTGGTTGATATAAGGGTCAAAAAGTCTAATCAAATTTGTGCTATTCTATTATACACTCAGATGGAGGAGATCCCCTTTGCTGGCATTTGAAATCCATAAGGAAGTACATCATCAGCAAATCCCCTTGTCATCTGTCTGCTCTCCTCTCCTGCCTTTGCCCCGAAGTGCCATGTAGGTGGTTTTCTTTTTCTTTTCTTTTTTTTTTTTTTAATGGGCAGATATACTGATGGGGGTTGGGAGGGACACTTATTGTGAAAAATTATAACCTGCCTCCATCTGCATTCAGAAATCACAAAGGGAAGGGAAAAATTCTGCCTGCATAATCCAGATGTTGATGAATACAGGGACTCAGAATGCCCTTTTATCCTTCAAAAACATTCCAGAGCCCAACCTACAATCAAAATTAAGACCATCCAGCAGTAATGAGTTCAACAATAACACTTAATTGCTATAGCTCTTAGAAGGCCAAGATTCAATTACATTATATGCTCTTAATTGAAAAATAGAATATAGCAAAAATAAACTTCATGTTTTTCCAGGAACAGAAATCTCTTTAAAAAAATAAAAACTCTAGTTTGTAACAAATATGTTTGTTTATCTTGCCTAATAATTCCCAGTTTAAAGGGGAAGTTAATATCCTTTAAGTAAAGACTATTATCTTTCTGTGGAAGTGCCTTTCTTTCTTTTCTTTTTTCTTTTTTTTTTTTTTTTTTTGACCCATCTGGGTTTGTCAGAAAAGTCTCCTACCTCTGATATTTTATACAATATCATGCAAATGTCAAAATCTGAATGTCATCTTCAAAGACCCTTTTATGTC
>NW_011919201.1:0-1385 GCF_000151845.1 Pteropus vampyrus | reverse complement strand
CAGGAAGGACCACCCCCCGAAGAGCTCCTCAGTGTGGCTGCGACATCTGACGTGGGACCTCAATCAGGACGGCACAAATTCCTGCTCTCTGGACTGCCTGGTTTGTGGCTTTTTTCAGCACCTCAGGAAACACACAACCCCCACCCCACTGACCTTGACCTTGACCCCACCTCCGAGGGAACGGGACACAATGGCTTCGGACAGGTCTGCTCGGGCTCAAATGACGTCCGTCCACGGAGAACCTGGATGGCCTTGGAGCAGCTGTGGGGCTGAGAGCGCCACGCCCCCAACCCCAGGGGCAGCGGGGGACACCGGATGGGGCACGGCCCCTATTACCTCCCCACACGCAGCCCAGCACTGGGCTCCGAAACTCTAGACTCAGGCCGCCGGACAGGCGTGGCCGCTGTCCAGCCAGGATGAGACCTGCCTTTCCGGGGGCGGCTGGTTCTGATACGTCCCCAACATCACACGTTCAGGTTCCTCGTCACTGGGCACTCAACGGTCCTCGCTCCCAGGCCCAAGGCCCAAGTCCTTGCATGCACACAGGGTCCGCTGCGGCCCACCCACTCCCCACCCCGCGCCCCACCGCCCCGTCCTGCCCTGGCCCCACGCACGCCCCTCGCCGTGACCACGGGCCCGGCTGGAATGAGCTGTTTAGGGAACACAAGCATCAGGCAAAAATCCCCCAGAGTGACCAGACGCAGAGTCCACAACAGGACAGTCGCACGGCTGTGACATGGCTGCCCAAGACACACTGCCATGCATCACCAAGCAGCCTCAGACCAACCCAGACCGGGGGGCGTTCTGCAAAACTGGCCTAGACTCCAGAGTCCAGCTCACGAGAGGCAAGAAAAGACCACAGAACCTTCCAGATGGAGGGAGCCCAGGAGACACAACGAGACTCGAATCCGCACATATCCACATCCACAGGAACAGAGAGGGACGCAGCTCACGGGCCATCGACAGAGGGACGGAAGCCAAATGTGACCCAGCCACACGGCGGACGGTCACGCAGCCTCAAAAGGAAGTCCTGACACCGGCCACAGCGTGGATGGACCTCGAGGACACGGTGCTCAGTGAAACGAGCCAGTCACAGAGGGACACGTCCCGCGGGACCCCACTCACGGGAGGTCCCCAGAGGGGTCAGATCCACAGAGACAGGAAGTAGGCGGTGGGGCCGGGGCTGGGGGAGGGGCTGGGGGTGAGAGTTTAACGGGGACAGAGTTCCCGTTTGGGAAGATGAGAAAGTCCTGGAGGTGACGGTGGTGACGGCCACGCACAGTGTGACTGTGCCAGATGCCACTGAGCTGTGCGCTCACCCCTGGTTAAGATGATCGATTTTCTGTATAAGTAACTAGAATTTTTTAAATTAACATTTTAAAAGC
>NW_011919200.1:0-1481 GCF_000151845.1 Pteropus vampyrus | reverse complement strand
CACAAAATTCTTCCATTTCCAATTTTAAAGCCCACTAATTGTAAAGACCACTATATTGTGCCGATTTGCTGTGAATTACAGTCCCAGGATCAGTTAGAAGAGAGCTGCTGATAAGGCAGCCTTTCTCAAAAACGGCCCATTAAGTCACCTGCCACACGCTGATCTATTTCCCTGGCTGAAAACACAGTAATATTTTCAGTGCAAGTCTGAGCGTGAGGATCTGTTTTAAAATTCCCTCATTGGGTTTTCTTTGTTATTAGGATAAGACCCGAATCCACACAGCCATCCCCAGCCCTGGCCCAATCTGATCCTTAGAGAGAACTTCAGCTTCCTCTCCCAGAAGGCTCCATTCACTGTCCAGGTGACCAGCTGCCCTGTCCCTTTTCCAGCCCCGGACCTGAATACCCCCCTCCCAGAGAAGTCTTCCCCGCCCTCTCCGACTTGGCTAGGTCGAGCTGAACTCTCTGACTCTCCCCATAAGCCTTTGTGTCCCTCATCCCAACCAGGATTGTCTAATATCCATGTTAATTGTCTCTTAGTACTACCTGTCTTTTCGTTCAGCATTTCTGGTCGACATCTGAATGAACAATTAACGGAGTAATGCCGAGCAGACAGTCAATTCTAAGGCTGAAAACAGAACTCTGTATGTCCAAAGAAGACATACTCAAGAATGATATATGTCCACCTATCAAACCACTGTGCTCTCTATGTAATTTTTTGATAAGAGTCTGAAACAAAATTCAGGAAAATTCTAAAGTCTGATTTATGGTACACTTTTAAAAACTCACTCTCTTTGTTGTCGATAGATGGTGCTTTACATAAGACTCCAATTTAACGAAAATGTGATTCTGCTCATAAGAGCATAAAATATTCGAAGAGCCGTCTTGTCTAAAATTTGGAATTAGCGCTAAGTAGGTGAAGTCTCCTATTTTCAATTAATTTCCAAGTTTTATTTATGATTATCTAAAGATTAATCTGATCGGTGACACTCGATCAAGAATTTTACTCCGCTGCGTGCTGTAATGTTCTATTGTTACTTCCTCTTTGAAAAAGAAAAGCATATACCGTGTTCATAGTCAAAACACAATTATTACAAATGATCGGTTAGAAAATAATAAATACAAAAGAATTTCGAGGCTCCAATTTTCGGTTTCATTAGCGATCTCTATGTGTGTTCTATTCTCTGATATGTACATATGTGTATCGGGCTTTTGCGTTTCCTATTGTGTTCAACATCCTAAATGTACAACAATCGACTTCAAACTGACACCGATTTAACTTCAAGAGCGTCCCAAAAATCCTGCCCCTGCACAGCTTGCTTCACTGCCCGCTACTTTATGTTTTTGTTGTCACAGATACATCTCTACACATGTTGTGGCCAATAGCGTAGATTTACAATGATTTTTATTCCTTGTCTTTTAAATCCCGTACGAATTAAGAGTGGAGTATGAACCTGTGTTCATGTCTTCCGTGCATTTACC
>NW_011919199.1:0-1332 GCF_000151845.1 Pteropus vampyrus | reverse complement strand
ATGTCACCAGAGGACCACAATGCCAGAGGGATGACTCCATGGAAGAGTGACAGCCCCCTCAGAACTGCCACGTGGCCCCCAGAACCAATGCCCAGAATTTTCCCTGAAAATACCCCAAAGCCAGTCTGAGAAAGTAAAGCAGATTTTGAAGGTGCTGTGACAATAAAACGCTTATTCTATCCATCCTAACCGCTGTGTCGGTCTCCTGGCTGATTGGCAGAGGCAGCACGAGCCCCAGACTCGGTCATCCTGTGGTTTCACTTGGACATGGCAATGAATTTTTAGATACAACATCGTGACCCACAAAAAAATAGTTGATGAGCTGGACTTCATTAAAACTATCAACTTCTGCTGTGCGAAAGACAATGTCGAGAGAATGAGAAGACAAGCCACAGACCGGGAGAATATATTTGCAGAACAGACACCTGATAAGGGACTGTTATCCAAAATATAGCGAGAATTCTTAAAACTCAATCATAAGAAAACTAACTACCTGACTAAAACAATGGGCCAAAGACCTTAACAGACACTCATCAAAGATGTGCAGATGACAGATAAGCAGATGGAAAGATGCTTCACGTCATTTCTTATCAGGGAAATACCAATTAAATCGAGGAGATGTCCTCGAGCGGGTGAATGGACGAAAAACTGTGCTACATCCAGACAATGGATTATTCCGTGCTAAAAAGAAACAGATTATCCAGGCATGAAAAGACATGGGAGAATTGTAAATGCATATTACTAAATTTGAAAAGCCAATTTGAAAAAGCTACATATTTTAAGAATCCAACATTTTTCGACTTCCAGGAAAAGAAGTCATACTTTGCATGATACTATAATAGTGGATACATATTATCATAGGTTTATCCAAACTCATAGATTGTACACCACCAAGAATGAACCATAGTATAAACTATGGACCCTGAGTGAGGATCATGTGTCAGTGCACATTCATTACCACAGCAAACGTACCATCATGGTGGGGTGTGGACAATAAGGGAGGCGGTGCGTGGGGGGGTTGGGGGGGTGGGGGTCTAACGGGCATCTCTGTGCTTTCTTCTCAATGTAGGTGTGAACCTAAAACTGCTGTTCAAAAAAGCCTTAAAAAATCAGTGTCTCCTTTTTCTTTATTTCTATTCTTCTATTTTAAACGCGACATTATAAAATAGTATTTTGTATGTATGTTTAGATGTTTCTTTTGTTACTCTACCTTTGATTTTGACCTTTATTCCATTTTTGAAGGATAAAATTTGAAATACCTTCAACAAACACACACACACAACAAACGACACACACACACACACACACACACACACACACACACACACACAC
>NW_011919198.1:0-1401 GCF_000151845.1 Pteropus vampyrus | reverse complement strand
AAGGGGCTTTGAGAAGGTACTGAGTCTGTGCCTCTGTCACATCAGGACAGATTGGCTGTGGGCTCACCTAACGCCTAACATGGCTCTGGCTACCCTGAAAAACGAGCGTTCTGTGGTCTAAAACGTGTGTCCTTGTTTGGTTTTTAAAAGAGCATCTATTCTAAGATGCACAAGGCCTGCATCCTCTGCCTCTGCCGTGGGCTGAATGTTTATGTCTTGTCAAAATTTATATGTTTTGACTCTAACCTATCATTTCATTGTATTTGGAGATGGGGCCTTGAAGGAAGTAATTAGGTTACATGGGGTGATAGGGTGGGGCCCTTATCCGATAGGGTCAATGTCCTTGGAAGAAGACACACAGGACAGCATGTTCTCTCCTCCCTCCTTCCTTCCCTTCCTCCTTTCCTCCCTCTCTCTCTTCTCTCTCTCTCCCTCCCTCCCTGTCCCCTCCCCTACCCCATGCATACACTCTGAGGAAAGGCTGGTGAGCACACAGCGAGAAGGTGACCATCTGCAACCCAAAGAGAAAGCCCTCACCAGACATCAATGCTGCTAGTAACTTGATCTCGAACTTTCCAGAAAGTTCCAGAAAATGAATTTCTGAAAAAAAATAAATTTCCTGATTTATTTTTATTTTGAGACAATCAACTCCAGTCATTAAGCTACCTGGTCTGTGGCTTTGCTGTCACAGTGCATGCTGAAGAATCCACTCTGAGGAACGCAGAGGGCAGGAGGGCCGGGCGCAGAACAGCCTCCGACTCTGGCCTCGTCCTGCACCTGTGACCCGTCTTGGCCTCAGTTTTCTCATGGGTGAAGCAGCATTGGCAGGGTTGCTGATTATAACCCCAAATGATGAGCCTCTGGCTGGCAGGGACATCCAGGTGAGGCTTTCCTGCCCGGGGCTGCCCTCAGCAAGCTTCATCCCTCTCCCTCTCACTCTCTCAGTGGGGAGGGAGGGACACGTGCATGTTGATGTTCCAGGTGAGTTTTGCAAACATGGGCAGATGGCATCTCTTCTCCAGGTGGCAGGCTTTTACTTCTCTCTCGACTCATGTGCAAATTAAGGATATAAAATGTTCCCTTAGGTTCTTCCCAGATCGGAAAGCCCTCTCTCCCCGAGAGTATTTCTTCTTCTTATTCGTCTTTGTAAGAGAAATCACTTTTTAAGGGGGAAAAACGAAAACGAAATAACCCCGTGAGAGTAGAGTTTTCCTGAAATATTGAAGAAGTACAGTATATGCAGGCGTGTGGCTGTGAAATTACCAAACAGGGTGAATATGCTGTGCGGGGTGTTGGGAATACAAGGGCAGATAGAGGCCCCTTCTTTCATGGACTCAGAGACACTAGAAAATATTCAAATAGTTGGTCCTCCTTTCATTCTAAACTTAAAAAAAAAAGAAT
>NW_011919197.1:0-927 GCF_000151845.1 Pteropus vampyrus | reverse complement strand
TTTTAAAAGCAGAAATCTCCAACATGCATGCTTACCGAAAATCCTTTAAGCTCTTCATTGTTTAATATGGCATAACAAGGGTTATCATGATGTCTCATCAGTCCATTTCCTGTCGTGTGGACTTTGAACTTGACGATCTCAGCAGACACATCACACCATTTAGCCCCTGAGCCTGTGCAAAGATGTGTGTGTTCCCAGGTGGTGTCAAAGCTTCAGTAATAGTCTCACTCGTGTCCTCATCGGTGACCTATGGCCTTAGCCTGGAGCCCTGAGAGCGCCTTTTGACAAGCTGTTCGATGCCTGTGGGGAGATGGCGGCTCCAGTAGCTGAGGCGGGAAGGCCTAGCCGCACTGCGGTAGCTGTGACGTGTGGACCTCAGGCTTCTCTGTCTCGAGACCCCTAGTTTATACCTGGCTTTTACGTGTGGCTGAAACCAAATGGAGGAAAACATACGTCTTCCCAGGAGAAGGGGAATTTCAAACTCTCTCCCTCAGAAGTTGTCATGTGCTGCACAAAATGAGTCCCTGCTTTACTCACACATGTGGCCCTTTCCCTCCTGAGGCCGCATCGCGGGAGAAGGGACACGGCTCTGTCCCCTCCCCAGAGCCGTCGGGGGCCCCCAGCAGCCTTCCACTGTCAGCCAAACCAACAGGAGGAAAGAAAGTCAGCAGGGAAGGCGACTGCCGATGGACAGCGCGAGGCCTCGAGTGGGGGAAGACAGTGTCCGGTGGTCCCCTCGGAAACGTTTGGAGGATGCCCACCGCCGGCGGGCGGCCTGTCACGGCAGAGTCCCGCGGGGGCGTCTGCGTTTGGGGGAGGCAGAAACTCGCGCCTGGGACTGCAGAGGCGGGAACCGTCCTGGAGCAGGGACGCCCCCGCTTTCCCAGCTCCCGGGGCCTCCCTGCTTCACAGCAGGGCTTTCCAGGC
>NW_011919196.1:0-3678 GCF_000151845.1 Pteropus vampyrus | reverse complement strand
TCAGTTCCCACCTGCACCCGGGCGCTCTCGTCGCTCGGTCCCCGCCCGCAGACGTTGGAGGACCGCCGGGTTGGCCGGCCCCGGGCGGGCCTGATTAATTCACGAGGCGCTCGGGCTCACCCCCAACGCTAACTCCGCCTATTTAATCCCGGCGGCTCCCTGTCTCCCGCTCCGCGTCCTCCTCCCGGCTCCTGCCCGCCCCTTTCGCCCTGGCGGTAGGAAACACTCCTGTATGTAACTCGACGTGTCCGGAAAGCCCTGGTCAGTTTCCCTTTCGTTCTGCAGACGCTGCTGCCAGCCGCGCGCCTCCCTCAGACCCGGGGCGCAGCGTCCGGGGGTGAGGCTCCTGGGGGCCGCGGGCCGAGCGGCGGGGCGGCCAGAGCACCATGCTGGACCCATCTTCCAGCGAGGAGGAGTCGGACGAGGGGCTGGAGGAGGAGAGCCGCGATGTGCTGGTAGCGGCCGGCGGCTCGCAGCGAGCGCCAGCGGCCCCGGCTCGCGAAGGGCGGCGGGAAGCGCCGGGGCGCGCGGGCGGCGGCGCGGCCAGACCCAGGAGCCCGAGCCCCTCGGTGCTCAGCGAGGGGCGAGACGAGCCCGAACGGCAGCTGGACGAGGAGCAGGAGCGGAGGATCCGCCTGCAGCTCTATGTCTTCGTGGTGAGATGCATCGCGCACCCCTTCAACGCCAAGCAGCCCACCGACATGGCCCGGAGGCAGCAGAAGGTGAGTTGCGTGCAGGACCCGGCGCCTCCTGCCGCCACTTCTTCCTACCCCAGGTTTTCTCCCGGGAAGGCGCTGGGGTACCTGCCCGCTGTCCTTTTGCTCAGAGCATTTCTGTTAGTTTTTGAGGGCAAGGGAACCTTTAGGGGGCGGGGAGCATGGTGTTTTAGTCTGCTGGGTATCGGGTTGCAGCGGACGGGTCTTCGCCCCGAGCTTAGCAGAAGCTGTTAGCTTGGCATCCGTGAGACAGAGACCGACCCGGCAGCTCTGGCCGTGCGGCGGGGCACCGGGCAGGCTGGGCTCTGGCCGGGTTAGAGCGCAACTCCCATCAACTTTAATTTCTAACGGCAGTGGTGCATCCTATTCACCTAGCCCAGCCGGAGCTGGGCTTTGCCGAGGCTCTGTGTAGTTAGGCGAAATAGGTGGAATCGGGACACTTATGTTGGCTGGAAAGAAGTCTTCGCTAGAGCAAAGGGGCATAAATGTTCCTTGGTGAATAGAAAACAAAGTAAAATCGACAAGTTTCCTGTACTGCTTCATAACTAGAACATCAAATCTAAACATGCAGAGTATGCAGCTTTGTAAGAGCGCTATGATAGTATTCCTGTCCAAGCAAGCCCCATGAACACACTGTGATCAAAAATAAGTTTGGTGCATAACCACTTCATAACGAATGCTTTTCTCCTCTGTCCCCTTAAAGAGGTAAGGAGTTTTCAGGTGAGATGTCTGCCAACTTTGATTTTAAAACAAGACCCCAGGGGTCTAACGTTCTGTAGCAGGCAGACAATAGCTCAAATTGCCTTACTGGATGTTTTCAACAGAAACCATCTAGGGTATCTCTTAACATAATACTAAACTTAGGTTCAGTAGCTATCTGCAACGGTCTCTTTAGTTTGGGATACGATATCGAGACCCAGCGAGGCTGTAATTTGCCCCAGGCATACTAGATGAACAGATGTTTATTAGTTTTCTAAAGTAGTAACTTCGGTGTGTGAGACGTCTCTTAGAAATTTGGAGAGCTTTTGAATTAAATTTTGAAAAACTGTAGTTCAGAGTAAATGCAGTCTTCCCACCACCTTCCTACCCCCAGCTACCAGTCTTAAAACAGGCCTAAACTAAGTGGCTGTTCTGAATCGTTCACTCTCTGGCATGCTTATAGGATGATGCTCTGCTGCTGGTGGCTAATTACACAGAGCCTTTAAGTACCTAACCCTCTAGGTAATTCAGAGTCACAGAATGCTGGAGCTGGAAAAGACACTAGGATCCTCTGGGCAGACCCCTTATTCTGGAGGAGAGAAATATGTCAGAGTAGCATTTCCTAATTCTAAACCTATTGGCATGAGTGAAGACAACATTCTCCAGCTCAATTTTGGGTGCCCTGTGGAGTTTTGTGAGCCTTCCGTCCACTCCTAGGTGAGTACCATACTTTCTCATATATAGTGTCCCTTGAATTATTTGCATTGAGTTGCGTTACCATTACCTTTTCTGAACTCCTTAGGTGATGCTACTTTCAACTTCAGTAGTCATTCTTAAACTGAGTGTAATTTTTGACATATCTTGTGACTTGTGGTCACAAAGTTTATGAGTATCATCCATCTCTGGTGTTTTCACTTATATTTCATTTAAGCTTATTTTTAGTTCCATAAAGTCTTAAAAACGGTGTGATAAAATTGAGATATTTTTCCTGTTTAGAATATTATCCTCGAAGTTCCTGTTTGGAATATTATCTTTGGAGATGCTTTTGTAAAAACTAACTTACTGGTAGCCGATTTATACTGTCCATACTTGTTGCATTTTGTTAATGAAACTCTCCTTTGTTTATTCAAATAGTGCAGATCTCTTTGACTCCTGTTTAAACATAGGCATACCTCAGATATTGCAGGTTTGGTTCCAGACTGCATCAATAAAAAAGTCATAATCTTTTTGCTGGTGGAGGGTCTTGCCTTCAATTTGTAAAAAACAAACAAAACAAAACAACCCAAAATACAACCCTTGTGAAGCGCCATAAAGCACAGTATAATAAAACGAGGTATACCTACAGAATATTTCTGCAGAAATGGAGTTGGCAAACAGGTGCATTTACAGTACTACTGAGGAGACTGTTAGGACCTTATTGAGGCATTACCAAAAAAAAATTCCAAAGGGCAGAAAAGCAAAACACTGCATATGTTCTGCGCAAAAATATTCAGAATGCTTGGAAATTTCTATTTTCTAAATGTTGAGAACATTGAGTGTTGTTGAACTTTTGTAAACTTTTTTTTTATTAAGGGGGATATCCCAAAACGTATTTCCCTTAGACTTATTCAAAAGATCCCACACTTTTTTAATGTGCTGCTTGCTGAAGGGAGCTAGAGCAATTCTTGGCAGTCAAGTTTCCTCCTAGGACAAAGTGAAATGGGAATCTAACTATATTCTTGTGAATTTGATGCACAAGCCAATAATTAATGCCCAAAGCTTTAAGTCCAAAGTTATACAAAGCTATAGTTGGGTTATATAAAAGAAATAACAGAATAACTGCAAAATCACAATCCATTGTTTATTTTTATTTTTTGTCTTCAAGTCGGACATTTAGTAAAAGAATTTAATAGCTTAAATTGTCACGGAAATGTACATTGTCACTTACTCCTCCCAACTTTGAGAATTTAGAAACTCGGAAATTGAGATCTGAAAGGCTCCTCATTTTATAAATGAAGGAAATTAATCACAGAAAGGTAAGAACGTCACTCTTACTGTTAGGGATGATGAGCTTCTGTGAAGAGCTGGAGTGTTTCTTTTCACTTGGCTAAAATGGCCCACAAAACTAGTCGGGAAAGCTTAATAACATTAAACTAACAGTTGACTAAAACATGTCTTTGATTTTGGCTGGAAAATTTCAACTTGGGAATAATAGTTGTCAGCTTATACCAGATGGAGTCCCTGACTGCTGATGACTTTACAGAAAATTAGGTGGTGTGGGTAA
>NW_011919195.1:0-967 GCF_000151845.1 Pteropus vampyrus | reverse complement strand
AGCTGCCTCCAGTTGAACTTAAAATGAAAAAGGGGTATGGCTCACCACAGTCCTGCCAGTTGAATTATCCATCTGATTGGCTTATGACTTGCAGTTGGGTTATTATTAAAGCAGTGAGGACAGATGAATGATACAGGCTGTTTTTTCTAGAAATCAATAGAACACATCGTGAATCAATCAAGCCTCTACAGTAGCATTTCCCTTTCTAAATTCCTTTCTGTTTATATGCACCTTTGAAATGTGAATGAAAACCACAATGCAATATCACCTCACATATGTAGTTAGAATTCCCATCATCAAAAAGACAATAGGTAACAAGTGTTGGCATGCATGTAGAGAAAAGGAAACCCTTGTGCACTTTGGTGGGATTTTAAATTGGTACAGCCACTATGGAAAACAGTATGGAGGAGCCTCAGAAAATTTAAAAAAATAGAATTACTATGTGACCCACCAATCCCACTCTGAAAATATATCAGAAGGAAATGAAAACATTAACTCAAAATGTTATCTGCACCTTCATGTCCATATCAGCATTGGACATGTTTACAATAGCCAGGACATGGAAACAACTTAAGTGTCCATCAACAGATGAGTGGATGAAGAAGTTGTTATCAAAGAGTAAAAATTTCCAGTTATAAATAAGTAAGTACTAACCAGGGATGTAATGTACATGATGGCTATAGCTAACACTGATATATAATATATAGGAAAGTTATTGAGAGAAATCCTAAGAGTTCTCATTACAATGAGAAAATATGTTTCATTTTTTTATTCCTTTCCTTTTTTTTTTATTGTAGCTGACCAGTATTGGTAATAATTATTGGTAATAATTTCACAATACATGTAAATCAATCATGTGGTACACCTTAAACTTATACAGTGATATATGCCAATTATTTTTCAATAAAACTAGAAAAAATATAAATAAATACCAACTATTATTCTGTTTGTCTCAATGGAAGGTAAT
>NW_011919194.1:0-2647 GCF_000151845.1 Pteropus vampyrus | reverse complement strand
GCCCCCCACGCAGAAAAGCCTTTCCGTTCTGCAGCCCCCCCTTGTTTGGCGCACAGCCAAGAGTTACAGCCTTTCTGTGAACACCCCGCCCCCATAAGGGAGGAAAAATCACCGTCAACCCAAATCACACAGCTTTAGGAAAGAAATTGGCCATATTGTCCTGTACTGCCCCGCCCCAGCACCCCATCTTCTCTCCCCCCCGTCCCCCTCCCTTCCCCCTCCCCCTCTCTCTCCTGCACACATTCCAAAATATGGTTCCAAGAAAAGACGGGACAGGAGGGCTTTGCCCTCTGTCCTGTTCCTTGACCCGGTGACCTGAGGCCTCCCAAGACAGAGACTGCAGCTGAATCAGGCCCGTGAGTGACCCCTGCGTCCACCCCGAATGACCACCCCAGCCACTTGCCGGCCCGCCGGAGGCCACCTGACACTCACCAGGCTCAGGGCAGGGGCGGCCGCAGAGGCTTCCGGCGCAGTGCTGAGCTGAGCGGGGCTGGGCCTCCCTTTATACCGTTCCCCAGCCTGGCCACCCTCCCGGGTCGAAGGAGATGGACTGGTTCCCCCACTCCAGTGCCAACTTCCTCCCGCCCCTCCCAGACTCATCACAGGCACCTGAAGCAGAAAACCCCTGGGGGCCCCTTTTCACAGAGACTCACAGCTCCTGCCTGGCCAGAGGGGCCTCGGCCACGCCTGTCTTACTCACGTCACCTGGGCCCACGAGGTGAGGTGAGGGAGGCAGCTCGGAAACTGGGTCCCTTTCCCGATGGTTTTGTGAGCTCGGCCAAGCGTCTCCAAATCTCAATTTCTCCACCTGGAACGTGGGCTTATCCCCGTTATTAGGCTGACAGATTCGCTTCCAAGGGCGTGGAATGGAAAGTCATGTGCCGCTCTGGGATGTGTCAGCCGGAGCGGGAGGAATCTCTTCTCGCCGAGGCAGGGGGTGGCTGGGGCTTCTCGGGGCTGCCCCGTTAGCGCGCAGCCCACCTGTCCCCAGCACTGACCTGGACCTCCATTCTGCGAGGAAGTAGCCTCCGTCCTGAGCTGGAGAAAACGCTAGTCTCACCAGGGACAAACGGAAGCTCGTGGGGGTCTCCGGCTGTGAGCCAAACGCCCAGAAACGGCCGGCGCACTCGGGCGCGGAGGCTGGCAAGAAGCGCACAGTGCAGAAAACAGGGAGCGTTGTGCTTCGAGACCGAAGGCGATCGCCTCTTTCTGCAGTTGTTTTCGGAGGAGCACGAAGGTGTAAGGACAGAACCTTTTTCTACGCAGCCGTTCAGAGCAGGCGCCCGGCTGGGCCTCAGTGTGGGTGCCCCGAGGCGCCCCGTGTGCCCCTCCCACGTCTCCCTCTGCCCTCTCCTGCTCAGCCTGTGGGATGGCGGGCCCCCTACGCTCCCCTGAGTCCCCAGGGCTGGCTCTTGCTCCTGGATCTGACCTCTGGGAAGGACGGTTCCAGCCGGCTCTGCTCTGGGTGCAGGCGGGGGAGCAGGGGGCTTTGGTGGGGGGCATCGCCAGCAGTGCTGAAAGGGGCTCAGCCCCCTCCCCATGCAGCACAGTGTCCCCTCCCCCCACCAGATGGGAAATTACACTCATGGCGTTTGAATCGCGACTTGCTTTTCTTTTTAATGATGGGTTTATAGCTTATTCCCCGGACACTATGGACTTAAACCCTCTTCTTTATAACCTGGTCAAAAAAGAACTATGAAGACAAGATGAAGACAAAGAGTCATCTCTGGGGCTAACTTCGAGACGTGTCCTGACTCCTCGTGGGTTTTCTGGAAGACGCCGTCCTCACAGCCCCTGATAGCTGTGTCTGCGACGTTAGCTCCGCCACGCTCCTGCGGCCCAGTCTGGTGAGGCAGAGGGGGGGACGCTGCGTCTGGAGGGCTCAGCTCTCCCCGAGCGCTCTCTGCTCCCCAAGCCCTCCCAGGACCTCGCTCTGCTGTATTCTGGGGCAGAGAAAGCCCTCCCCCACACCCCTGAGTGGGACACCAGCCAAGCATCGTCGCCTGGGCACCCATGCCCTTGAGCTCTGCTGCCCACCTCATGTGGCAGGAATCCATCTCTCCCCAGCCCGTGACGGTCAGGCCCAGGGTGGCAGACCCTGCTCCAGGGAGTCACACCGGTCACATGGGTTTCCACATCCGCCTCCCGCCCTCTGATTCACAGCATAATGAAAACTTTGGGGGGAAGAGTGTGTGGGAGCCTTTGGCCACTGGGCGAAGCTGGGGTGTGGGAAGGAGGAAGGAGCGTGGAGCTGAGGGAGGAGTGTGGAGCCCCAGCATTTTAGGGGCTCAGAGGCCTCATGCTCTGTCCTTAGGTGGCCCCACTTGGGGGCCAGACACGCATGTACATAGGGGACATTCCCTTAGCGTCCGTGTGGGTGACCTCACAGGCCTGGGGGACAGTTAATGATGAGTGCAGATAACTGTCCAGCCCCGCCCGGCATGGGGATGAGCTCACATCCTGTGACACCTGCAGAGGCCTTGACCTTGCTCTTGCCCAGCCCAAGGAGCCTCTGGCCGTTTTTCCCCTGCTCAAGCCTGGCCCCTTTCTTCATCAATTTTTATCAGTCTCCTGAAAGACCTAGTTTTTTGTTTCATTGATTTTCTGTTTTCTGTTTTTGATTTCGTTGATGTCTGATTTCCGAAAA
>NW_011919193.1:0-2753 GCF_000151845.1 Pteropus vampyrus | reverse complement strand
CATCAGGCGTTAGATTCTCATGGGAGCACCGGGCCCTGGTGCCACAAAGGTTGGGGACCGCTGTACTAGAGTCCTAGGGCCCCTATAACAAAGCTCCACAAACGGGGGCGCTTAAAACAACAGAACCTCATTCTGTCACAGACCTGGAGGCTGGAGTTAAAGTCGGCCCCATGGGGTCACGCGCCCTCTGAAACCTGTAGGGGACGCTTCCTGCCTCCTCCGGGCCGGCCTGCGTCCGTGGTTTGTAGACACCCTCCTACCTCTGCCTCCACTGTCCCCTGTGTGTCCCCCGTGGGTCCCTGTCCAATGCTGGTGACCTGCCTTACAAGGACACTAGGCACGGGGTTTAGGGCCTGTCCTAATCTAGTACGACTTCATCTTAACTTGATTAAATTGTCAAAGTCTCCCCTCCCCACCCCCATAAAGCTACACTCTAGGCACTGGGGACGTCAGGACGTCAGCCTCTCCGGCGGGAGGCACAATTCAACCTCAGCGATATTCTACTCAAAATTCTGCCACCGAGGCTACAAACGTCACTATTTTTAGAAACCAACTCTGTTCCTTTGGCGCACGCTTCATTCCTGAGTTTAGTCGAACCACGTGCACGTCACACGGACATACGACTACACTTATTTCTGTCATTTCCATGAAAAAAAAAAAGAGGCTCTTAATAGCTATTAAGTTCAGATTTCTTTGAAGCTTGGCTTAGAAACTGTGTTCTGTAGTACGTGTTCTTTCACATTTATTTTTAATTAATATTATCTTTTTGGCAAGAGAAAGGAGCGATGATCATCATAGAATTAGAAGGTGACGCTGTCGGTCAGAAGTTGCGTGTTGACTTTTAAAGGCGAGGTGGTGCCAACGTGGGAACACCAGGACACGGGGTCACCCTGCAATGTTCACGCGGACAGAACAGGCCGAGCCGATGAGAACGTTCCAGAAATCGACCCGGGAGAGAGGAGAGTAGGGAGGTCTGAGAAGAAGAGGCCGGGCCGCGACGTGAGCCAGGCCTCGGGCGGGGCTGCGAATTGTCCCACGGGACTGCTGACAGCCTGCGGGGACAATCAACCACTGGGCGGCGTCTACCTAATCCTTGCAACATGGGCACACGCGGCTTAATGGTCTCCCTGCCCGTTCAGAGCCTGCGGCCGGAGTGTGTGCCCAGGACCGAGCGACTCTGCCGGTGTCCAAGGTCGAGTGGCCGATAAGCACAGGCTGGGAGTCCACTCTCGGACAGACACCCTGAAGCTGTCACCCTGCAGGCACCAGCGCAGGGCGCAGCGGCGAACACCAGAGTCGTCACCGGAACCACGGCTCAGAGGCCACCTCCTGAGGTCCAGGGCCTGGACCTCCTGTGTGGGACAGTGCACCCCGAGCCTGCCCCAAACCCCCAAGCCCAGACGACGTGAGCGCTTTGTGATGGTGAAGCCGCCTCCACAACCACGAGGAGTGAGCACTTGTCATTCGAGCCACACGCTGCAATGCGTTCACGCTGGTCTCCCCGGATTCGGGAGGCTCAGCCCAGGGCGCGTTCTTACTAGATTAAAGGAACGCGCCCCAACAATGGGAAGCACCAGTAAAGGGTGTGACACGCACTAATGTCTCCATCGCACACGGACAGAGGGAACGGAACACACGCAGGGAGCCTTCCGGATCCAGCCGCTGCGTGAGGCGGGGCGGGCGCATGTCTTCGTTCAGTGGACAAAGACCTCAGTGTCTACCGTGTACCAGGCTCTGTCCCTGGCACTAGGAATAGCAGTAACCAAGGTGGACATTCCCGGGCCCCTGTGGAGCTGGCCTGTCCATGGGATGACATGCACATGCTCAGTGATACTAACAGATCACTGAAAACCACCTTAAGTGATGTTTTATGGTGAGCGAGACCTCTATCTATGGCATGGTTTTATACCAAATACAGAATGTTCTTCATATTATAAGGCCTCTATTTCTCTGTGTTGTTTAAAAAGAGAGGGGGCCTCAGTAGGAACCCCATAATAGACTGCAGGGGCAGAGAGAGCCCCTAAGTCCTGCCAATCACACCCAGCAGCTCCAGAAAAATCTTCAGAGTAAGAACCATTGTGAAGAAACTCAAAGTAAACCACCACTGCCTCCCTCCACCTACCCATCTATGCGTGTTCCATCCACCCACCCACCGTCCATCCTCCATCCATCCTCCATCCATCCATGCATCATCTATCCATCCATACACCATCCATCCATTCATCTATCCATCCATCATCCATCCATCATTTATTATCTATCCATCCATCCATCATCCATCCATCCAAACACCTATCCATCCAATCATCCATCCATCCATCCATCCATTCACCCACCCACTCACCATCCATCCATCCATCCATCCATCCATCCATCCATCATCCATCATCCATCCATCCAAACACTTATCCATCCAATCATCTATCCATCAATCCATCCATTCATCCATCCATCCATTCACCCACCCACTCACCATCCATCTATCCATCCATCTATCTATCCATCCATCCATCCATCCATCCATCCATCTGTACACCCATCCATCCATCCATCCATTAATCCATCCATCCATCCATCCGTACACCCATCCATCCATCCATCCACCCACCCCACCATCCATCCATCCATCCATTCATCCATCCATCCTCCAACCATCCAGCCACCAATCCATCCATCCATCCATTTCATCCATCCCATCCATCCATCCCATCCATCCATTCCATCCATCCATCCATCCCATCCATCCCATCCGG
>NW_011919192.1:0-2097 GCF_000151845.1 Pteropus vampyrus | reverse complement strand
TAGTACAGCAAATCTTTTAAATCAGCATTGCTTGCTTTAAAAAAAAAAACAAAAACTAAAAGACCAAAATATTTTCTTATGAAAAAGAGGAAGGTTGCACTATTGATGTGTTATCTCTCTTTTTTTTTTTATGTTCTAAAAAATAAAAAAAGGCAGTTGCTTGATTCGCAGGAGAAATCTGAGTACTGGTGAGCACTGGAAAGTATTTTATGTAGCTACCAGGCATATTTTACTCAAATACACTTTAAATATATTTTAAGAGAGAATATTTTCGCTTGACTTTTTTCATGATCCACTCTATCTATGTCTATATATGAATGATGTTTTAGATACAAAGCATTTAAAAATGTGAACTCCATATTATTTCACAGCTTTCTGATTTCACCTGTGTTCTTTTTCTAAAAGGCATGTTATTCCCATCATACTTCCCCTGGCTAATAACTCTTACTCTTCAAGGCTCACAAGTCTTGTCTCTTAAATGACCTGTTTCTTCCACAGTATCCTCCTTAGGTCTCTGGTGGAAATATGTTACATTTGCCACCCTTGAACCTTCCCTATGTGAGTCAATTCTTTCTTTGGGGCACTAGTTCCCCTCTCCTCACAAATTGAAGATTTGATAAGAACACCTCTGTATCACTGCTCCAGTTATTTCTGGTACCTCTCATCCTCCTTGGTACATGCATCTGTTCAGAGTTGAGAATATAACCAAGTCAAAACCAATGTGATTCAAGGAGGGACTGTTGAACCTTCTAATGCGGGGGAACGCTCCTTTTCTTGTACATGAGCTGCAGGAAGAGAATCTTTTTTCCTAGACTTCTACCGTGGTGATGTGAGATTTCTAATTCCTATTGCTGCTTTTTTTTTTTTTTTTTAGGCGAGGCAACCCTTGGTTGACCTCACAGATTGCAAGGACCTTGTCAGCTTACAGTCTCTTATTTTTTATTTTTTACGCCCACAGCACCTAGTCTTCCTAGGTGGCCTCCCATCCAAGTACTAACCAGGCCCGACCCTGCTTAGCTTCCGAGACCATACGGGATAGGGCTTGTTCAGAGTGGCATGGCCGCAGACTTTTTTTTTTTCTTTTTAATAAAAACACACTATGAACACATCTGTATTTTCTGGGGTGGAGTTTCATATTATTAAGCGGGCTCGTGATGGAGAAACCCAATCTTCAGTAGTTTTGTTTGAGCTATTTGTCTGAGGTCATGCTTATCTCTAAACTTTTCAGTTATATATAGAACAATTAATTCACATTTCAGTGTCCTGGCATTGGTTCAGGAAGAGACCTGCTTGACATAATTCCTATTTTAACACTCATCATACTGTACTTAAATTATTAATTTATGTGATTTTCTCCCCAACAACAGTGTGAGCTTTTTTTTTTTTTAATTTGGTGCCGAAACCCAGGACCAAACCAATCAGTGTGAGCTTTTTGTGGAATGAGATCATGGAGCAGCTTATTCATAATTTTGTCTCCAGCTTCAAATTCACTACATAGATAAACATTTTTAAAGTATAATAGCCCCACAATATCTGCCGGAGATACGGACTTCCCCACTGGATGCCTGAAACCACAGACAGTATCGAATCCTATATATACTTTGTTTTTTCCTATATATACATTCCTATGGTAAAGTTTAACTTATAAGTAAGGCATAGTAAGAGATTAACAACAACAATAATAAAATAGAACAATTATAATGATATACTGAAATAAAGTCATGTGAATGTGGCCTTTCTCAAAATATATTATAACCATCCCTTACTTGCAGTAAGTGGTTTGATGTCACTCGTTTCGGGGGATCCTTTGCTGAAGTGTTTATATAGGCTCGATGCTTTCTGGTGCAAGAGGTTGCTGTAAGTCAGAACACGGTTTCTGTTCATGCCCTCCACCCACAAATTTAATGCCTTTTCTGTCTTAACTGAGCACTTACGGCACACCGTGGCAGTCAGTACCCTTTTGCAGTCTTAGGTGCAACAGCAAAACTAGCACAATTTCCCCCACTCTTTACAATTTCACTGATAGAAGGTTTGATCTTACCGTAGATCTTAGCAACCTCAGCGTACGATTTTTTTCTTTCCTTACTAAGTCCAGAA
>NW_011919191.1:0-3171 GCF_000151845.1 Pteropus vampyrus | reverse complement strand
TCAGTCATTTCTCAGGGTCTTCTCACACACATACTTGACATTCACTGGATCTGGTAGCTTTTCTTCATATATTGTGCTTTGGGAGTGCAGAGATCTCTCTGGTTGTGCTGTAGATGGAGCTTATATTTCTGTTTCTTATTCTCTTTCCTATATTAACTTGACTTCAAGAAAATGGCCCTTTACCATGCCATTATTTATTTAAGTGATAACTTTTTAATGCGGACATTTTCAAACATACACAGATGAGAGAACAGTGTGATGAATTTCTTCTATGTATCCATCACCTGCTTCCATACTTACCAACAGTTTGTCAGATTTGGTCCATCTATATCTACCCAATTTTTTCCCATAGAGTATCTTAAAGGAAATTCCAATCATCATACCACTTTACCTGAAAATATTTCAGTATACATCTACTTGGCCATTTTGAAACAGGAAGTCCTTGGTCCTCCATGATTTTACAAATTATCCTCAGTAATAATAAAAGATGTTTTTGTGGGAGAATTACATGAATATATGGTTGTCTATGAATATTATTTGTCAAGATGCTATAGAACATGGGTTGGCAGCCCAGCCACCAGTTTCTGTAAATAAAGTTTTACTGGAACATAACCAAGTCCATTCTTTTATTTATTATCTGTAGTCCATTCGTCTACTTTCATACTACAATGGCAGAATTAAGTAGTTGTGCAGTTGGAGGAGAGTTGAGTAGTTGCAACAGAGACTGTATGACCCACGAAGCCTGAAATATTCAGCATCTGGCCATTTATCAAAATGTTTGCTGACTCTTGTAGAAGCCTGCCTCTTAGTTTTGAGATAATTCACTTTTCCAAAGTCCTTCCCAGTCAGTTCTACAATGACACTGGAAATTATAAAGTATTACTTAAGTGTTCACAAACACACATATAGGTCCTTTTCTTTATTTAGACCTTCTAATAAGGCCAAGATAAACAAAAATGATTTTGTTCTTGCCTTTTTCTTTGAAATATGGCAACAACAACAAAGCAAAACAAAGACAAAAATGGAGAGGAATATAGGTGTTCAAGCCAAAGATGCATTGCTATTTTAAACTATTCCATGACTCTCCTAGATTGAATATATTTTGTTGTTTAAATTGGATATTCTTAATAAACCACAGGAAAATAAAGCTTTGAATAAATACTTGACTGATGCTGAAAGTTTAAAAAATCTGCCAGAAGTTAAAAAAAGAAAAACATTCAGGCAAATGGCATGTATTATTCACATATTTAAATTTCATAGGCAGGAAAGATTAAGGTTAGGAAAATAAATATTCAGAACATGCAGAAATCATCACAGAAAGAGTAAATGTGGCAATATCAATGCCAAATGAACAAGCTGGTTTGGTGACAACACAGTCCCTTAAAAGGAAATACAAGTTTATACTTTTGGTATGAGACAGTGCACATCTTTGATAAGTAACTTGAAAACTTCTAGGAAAAACAGGCTTGCAGTTAAATAAATAAAAGTATAACATCTGCCCTGGCATTATGACATTTCCCTTTAATCTTAACCCCAGGAGAGGAAAACTGCTAGTGTTATCAGGTTAGAGTTATACTACAAAACACTATAATTTTATTCTCCCAAATCCTAAGATTGAAGCTAATAAAAATAATCAAACTTTCATATTATAAAAAGACATTTCATGCCCTCAGAGCAAATTATTAAATTCAAGTCAAAACTTACTTTGAAATTCTTTACTACTACCATAAATTAAACAGCTTCTCCTACACTCACCTTTCATTGTTTAGAAGAGCAAACTCAGCAATATATTCCTGCCAGCAACTTCGGAAGACTGTCAAGTCTAAATAATCTGTCAATACCTCCAAAAATTCACAGCCAGTTAGACATTAAAACAAAGCAGGGGGGAAAAAATAGAAGAAAGAAACAAAAACATAGTTCCTTATTAACCCAATTTCTTTTACTTAAGAATTCTTGGGACCTAATTTCATAGGACACAAATATTTATTAACTGTGTCAAACTATATCAAACAATACTATGCTAACTACATCTAACAGCTTTAGATGAAGTAACTATATTTATATATTTGTCCATGGCTAAAACTTTGTTAAAAGTAGCCTCACTATACCACAAGTTTAGATGTGTCAAATTATATCCTTTTGTTACATTATCCTTATAACATGAAATGCTTAGGAGAATGTATCCTTTCAACACGTTCTAAAAGTTTTTTTTTTTAATACCAGGGAACCCATGTTTCAACAACTTTGCCAGACCTATTTCCAGAATCCAGTGTTTATAAGCATACTAGCATTAACAGTGTATAACTATTCAGTTGGTGTAAAGCAAGACACACCCATAACAGCTTCTACAATTTGGTATCAGTTTTGTCTATACCCTTGATATAATAAAATTGTTGAAGCATCACATCAGATATAATTTTTCACTACTTCAGCTCTACCAATATACTAAAATAAGCACTATGGCTTTAAACTCTCCAGATCTAATATAGGGGAAAATACTGTAGTTGGAAGACATGGGCCAGTTCCAACTTATGATCTTAAATTTAAATCAAGTCTCAATTTCTTCATCTGTTAAGTTAAAAACAACATCAATGACAACAAAACTGACTATTTCACAAGGCTGATTTCATATAAGGATAAGTGACAAGATAAACATAACAATACTTGAATGACTAATGTTCTGTCAAAATGTAAGATATTTGGAAAAATAAACATAATGCATTTCAAAAACCACAACTATCTCTAAACAAAGAGATATCATACAATATAAACACCTCATGATGTTAAAGGTAGAAACCTGAGTTTTAAAAGAGAATCCCTTCAGATACCACCATAAAAAACCATTTAAAGGGTTAGACTAGACACAGGGCATATTTTTTCTTCTTTCAATAATTCAAGGAAACAAAGTTTCTGATACAGTTTAAGTGAAGGTGGATGTTTTGTGAGTTAAATTATATATTATAGTTTAATATTAGAAAATTATTTTCTTCTTGAATATATTATTTAAAATTGTTACATTTTATTAGAACATGAGCAACATTTCTCCCACTAGAATATATTATTTTATAATGCAAGTCATGATCCAATTTATATACTTTTGATTTCTAAGAGAATTTCTTATCTACTAAACAAGGCAATATGAAGGACTTTCTGTTGCATCTTTCAACATCA
>NW_011919190.1:0-2663 GCF_000151845.1 Pteropus vampyrus | reverse complement strand
CTGAGGGGACCTGGGCACAAGAGTGCCAGTGAGCTACCAAGTGCCCCGTGGGGCCCTAGGGAGGGGCTGGGTCAGACGGGCTGCCCCTCCTGCAGGAGCTCTGGACGGCGGGGGGGCGGGCAGGTGGCCGAGAAGACCCGAAAGCGGGGACGCCATGGGTAGGCCTCTCCCGGCCTCTCCCAGCCTCCCGGCCGCCTTTGGCCAGCAGCCAGGTTCTCTTGCCTAGAGCTGGGAACGGGATAGTGGCAGTGGCAGAGCACCTCAACTCTGGGGTGGCCTTGGAGGGGTCCCAGACAGCAGGCACCTAGGTAGAGGCATCCCCTGGTGTGGGGCAGACACCCACAGCACATGGTCATGCCACCTGCCCGTCTCTACCCCGCTCCCTCCCCAGGTGGCCCCCAGGCACTGGCCCTGGTGGCCTGGTGGGCCCTTCCTTGACCTGGCCCTAGGGTCCCCAAGCTCCCAAGCTGGGTGATACTCACACCCCTCAGGGAGGGAGGGAGGCAGGCCACTGTGCCCCGGGCAGCTGTAGCCCCAGTGGACACAGGCATCCTGCCAGGTGACAGGGCGAATACCCACAGGCCTGCAGGAGTGATGTGGGGGACAGAGGCCCCAGAATCTTCCCTGAGCAGCGAGGGGGGGCCCAGCCAGGCTGCTCCTCTCAGAGGACAGGAGAGGGCGGCCAGGCATCAGGCGAGGGCCTGGGGAGGTGGCGGGGGCTTGGTATGGGGGCACCGAGCTCGGGGGTTCCGCTTGCTGACAGGAGCTGGGCATGGAGCAGGTGGCCCGGGCCCTGCCCTGCCCCCCTCAGCTGCGCTGTCCTGGGGGTGAACGTGTGGCATTGGACAGAGGCCTCAGGGCAGGGAGGAGAGTGTCTCGGCCTGGACACCCTCGAGGGCAGGACCTGGTGGGGGTGGGCGGTTGGGAGCAGATCCTCCCACCGCTGCGGACACCACCCAGGACTCTGCCCTCCTAGACACCCCCAAAATGAAAACCGGCAGGGCCGGCAGGGCCTCCTGGCTGATGCCGGCCTGAGGATGCTGTGTCCTCCACACCCTCCCACTAGTCCTCGGCTTCCTGCCTCTGCTCAGACCCCAGGGTGGCCTCAAGGAGTGGAGCTCCCTAGTTCCTCGTCCCCAGAGCTGCGTCACCTTGGAGCCGCCCGCCCCAGCTCCTGCCACTGAGAAGACAAGTGGCCTGGCAGAAGGGGCTGCCCAGAGTAGAAGGGGCTCCTGGGGTGAGCAGCACCCCAGGGGGCTGGGAAGGGTGGTCCCCGAGAGATGCCTTGGACTTGTCACCGCCGCTCTGCCCTGCCAGGCCTGAGGGGACTCAGTAGGCTCTGAACCTGTGGCCCTTGTCTGTCGCTGGACATTACTGCACAGCCATCCAACCCCCAACCCGCCACACTACTCCAGGGGGCTCCTCCCTTCACCCAGGGAAGGTCACATGACCCGGCCCCTGCATTGGCCATCCCTGGCTGGAGGAGCTGGGTGGCAGGCAGGGTAGGTGGCCAAGGGGCTGAAGATTCAGGAAGGGAGCTGGGGGAAGGGGTCTGGGCCTCCTAAGCCCTCCACCCCGGCCTTGGGTAGCCTCCCCAGGCCCCTCGCCAGGTTAGACCTGGAGCCCCCTCAGACGGTCAGGGCGGGTAAGCCCAGCAGCCCCTGGAGGCTTGGGAGGCACTAATAAGACACCTGGACTGATGCCAGGCCAGGCTGTGGGAGGGTGGGGGGTGGGGAGTAATCCGGGGAGGGCGGGGGGGGGACCTCGCCAGACAGGGATTGGCTCTGCTCCAGGGGAGCCCTGGGGGCGATGGCTTCCCTGGCCTGGGCGGCTCTGCCCGGGGGAGAGTCGGGGCCGGGGCCGCCAGCACGTCCTGTGCATCACCTCCTTCCTCCCGTCCTTCGCAAACGCGGGCCTGGGCTCCTTCGAGCTGGGCTCTGGCCCAGAGCTGGCTTCAGGGTCGAAGCGGGGCGAGTTTGCGGAGGAGCCAGGGAGAGTGGGAAGGCGGGCACAGCCCCCTCAGGGACGTCCTTTGGGCTGCCTGCTGACGGCGCTGATCCCCTTGATCCCTTGATCCACCCCAGTTCCCATGAGCCCTAGGCGATGTGTCTGCGGGCCTGGGGTGTCCCGCAGCCGAGGCCGCCAGAGCCCTCAGCCCACCGCGCTGGGGTGGGGAGAGGCAGGGGAACCCCCAAGCCGACGCAGCCCCAGGACCAACAGCTAAGGTGGGGCAAGGGCTGGCCAGCCAGCAGAGAGGCCCGGAGCCCGGCAATGCCGGCTACGGCCGTGGAGGGCCAGCCTGCGGCCCTGAGCTTGGCAGAGAAGGCCGTGTGCAAAGTGGTGTACGGTGCACCCCGCCCCCGCCCGCTGCTGCTGCCCGTGGGCCTGGAGCTGTGGCTGTACGTACAGAAGATGCGAAACCTGCAGAGGAAGAGGTGGGTGGGCGCCCGGCAGGACACGGGGCCACTGGGGCGTGTGCAGGCCTGGGGAGCAGGTGACGGGTGCCAGCCTGGAGGTCAAGGTGCAGTCGGAGGTTTTTGCCATGAGTGGAAAGAGTAGGGGCTTGTAGCCCTGGACATCCTGCCTGGTGCCTCTCCAAGTGGCCTCCCAGGTTGCCAGGGGCCCATGCTAGACCCCCCCAGTGTATGCGATGATGTCCCATC
>NW_011919189.1:0-1239 GCF_000151845.1 Pteropus vampyrus | reverse complement strand
TCATCTTATCTCCACTCTGCAGATGGGGACCCAAGGCTCAGAGACGACCCGCTGGCAAGGGGCGGGGCCAGGACGCCACGCACGGCCCGTCTGATGCCGAGCCCGGTCCCCGCCCTGCTCTCGCTGCATCTCGGCGACGCCGGCCCCAGCGCCGCCACCCACCCCTCCCCGCCCCCGCGCCCGGGCCCACCTCGACTGTGCGGCACGGCGGCGCCCCAGCGGTAGAAGGAGGTGTTGCCTGGGGACAGGTGCAGAGGCTTCCTGTCGGTCTCCGCGCACTGCTCGGCCATGAACTCCAGCTGGGTCTTCGTGCAGGCCTGGCGGGGCGGGGGTGGGGGGCAGACGATGGGCACAGAGGGAGCCTGGGGTGCAGGGTTCAGGCAGGGGGCTCAGGGCGGGAGGCCCTCGCCACTAAGGGGAGATGGCGAGGCACCCTGTCGTGTGAGGGTCACCACGTGAGCTCGGGACCAACTCCTGGCTGCACCTCCCTGCTCCGTGAAGTGGGGGTGGCAAGGCCCTTTCTCTGCTGCTGCGGGAATTCCTAGACGATTTGTGAGGGAGCAGGCGGGGCCGGCTGGGGGCAGCGTCGAGGAAAGCAGGGGCCCGAACCCCGGGGGCGGGGCGAGAGCGAGCCACGTGCAGGGCCGGGCGGGCGTCTGGCCTGCACGCTGGAGTATCAGGGAAGAATCGGAGCGGACCCGCCGAGCAGGGACAGGACCGCGCTGCCCTCCGCACGGGCCCGTCTGATGGACTCTCCCCCTGAGGACTCGCCCCCCAGGTCTGGCCTCCAGGGTCCGCCTGGAGAAGGCGGGGAGGGAAGGTCTCACCATGTGCGGACCTTAGCTCAATGTCAAAGGAATCGATCGCTCGACCACTTCACAGCCACCGTGATGGCCGCGCTCAAGAACACAGAGTCGGTGCTGGCGAGGACGCACAGAAACCGGAACCCGCGCGCCTTGCAGGTGGGTTTGCAACAAGGGTCGGCTGCTGCGGGAGATGGTTTTGGAGGTGCCTCAAAGAGTTAAATATGGAATTACTGCGTGACTCGGGTAGTATCCCTTTTATGTGTAGATCCGACAGCACCGCAGACGGGACTCAAACAAGGCCATGTACACGCAGCTTCCCAGCAGCGCCACTCACAAACGGCGCCAAAGGGCGGGAAACGCCCCCACGTGTCCATCACGGGAATGATGGGACCGGACTAGATGTGCTTCATTCCGCACAACGGGAAAACTACCC
>NW_011919188.1:0-1669 GCF_000151845.1 Pteropus vampyrus | reverse complement strand
ATTTCTCTGGCCTCCCGAAATTCGTTGGTACCTACCCCGGTCAGTCTCACAGAAGCACCCCCCATCCCCCGCCAGTCACACACGCACACCCCGGGATTCAGATGTAAGCTTTAGGGAAGTGGGGGCCCCATCTGTGTTGTGTACCAGGGTATAGTCAGGGCCCGGGTATGGAGTGCTAGCGATTTATTACTGTTGTTACATAAACGTATAACAATCGTTTACAAGGCTCTGTGCTATTTTCGAGTACGGCTGAAATGCCTCCGCAGCTCCGTGGCTCTGGTAAACCAGGTCGTGCGACCTGCGGTCCTACTTCCCGCTCCTGGGCCTCAGTTTCCCCACGCCGGAAAGGAGACGCCGGGTGAGGCTGCGCCGGGCGGGAGAGGCGGGGACCCCAGCTCCGCCCCGGCGCCCCAGCCTGGCCGTGCAGCGCCCCCTTGCGGCCGCCCGCGCCCCGGCGCTCTGCCGGCCCAGCGCGGTGCCACACCGACAGCGGCCCCCCAGCTCCCTTCCGGCGCCTGCGTTTCTCATCCCCATCCCGGGTCTGGGCGACATCCCGGGTTTCCCCTAACCCCACCCCGGGTCGCCGAACCAGGACGCCGCGCGCTGGGGTGGCGGCCCTTTTCCCGTGCGGGCGAGGAACCCGGCCTCGCCCCCGGCGGCGCGGAACTGGAGGCGAAGGCCCGGTTTCCCCCCGGTCGGGGAGAGACGAGTACTTCCGGGGGTGGGGCGCACGTGTCGCGGCCGGCGCGGGGTCGCTTCCGGCGTGGCTTTCACGGTCGGGAAGGCAGGTCTTCCTCCCGCTGGTGAGTCGGGGGTCGGCGCGGGCCCGAGCGCGGCTGTCACAGCCCGGAGCGGGGGGCGACGCGCCTCGGATGGGCGCAGGGGCCTGGCTCGGGGAGGGCGGGGGGCCGCGGTCGCCGCCGGCCTCGGCGTGGACGCCACGCTCTGCCGTCAGGCGCTGGGGACCCTGGACAGGGCCGGGATGGTGAAGGCGCCGACCCCCAAGCGCGCCCCGGGCGACCCCGCGGCTCCTCCGGGGCTCGTCGGGAAGTTAACGCAGAAGAAGAAAAGGAAGAAAAGATTCTGGCCAAATAAAGCGCGAGAAGTAAGCGAGAAACCGGCAAGCGACCCCAGGGTTGTCGTGGTGCGACCTCCAAAGGCACCGGAAGACTTTTCCCAAAACTGGAAGGCGCTGCAGGAGGTAAGACGAGGGGGGGGGGTCCCCGCGATCCGCGCCGCGCATTTCTGGCGGTCGCCGCGGTTCGGAGTCAGGAGGAAGACTCGTGGGGCCCGAGGAGCGAGCCTGGGAGGGAGGCAGCGAGCTCATGCGCGGGCCCAGAGCAGGAAGCCGAGACAGAGGGTCCCGGCGAACGCAGGGCTTTTAAGAAGGTAACAGTTGAGGACAGCGGCCCTGGTTACCCAGGTCTTTAAGTGGACAGACAGACACTGCCCTGTTGTCTAGTACACGGTCTTATCTAACCCCGATGCCAACAATGTGCGGTAGACCCCTTTATCATCCTCATTTTATAGATGAGAAAATGGGTCCAGAAAGGTTAAATAAATGTTCCAAGGATCGCAGCCCGATGGACACAACCTAGAAGTCTGACGCTAGGATCCCTGCTCTCGACACAACATTGTACCTGCTCCCTTTCTCAGCGCCCGTGGGCGG
>NW_011919187.1:0-3947 GCF_000151845.1 Pteropus vampyrus | reverse complement strand
TTAAATAATGAGAATTAGCACATTCCTGGATGCTCCGGGCTGTGTCTCTCCCATGCCTGATGGACAAGCCGGCCGTGTTGGCACCCCGGGCTCCATGCACCGGAGACGCTCGTGGGGGCAGCCCGGCCTGGAAAGGCCCGCGATCGGGGCCGAGTCGGGGTGGGCGTGATGGCGGAGCACTCTGTGGCCTGGGAACGCCAAGCGGCCACACGGACATGGAGGCGGACAAACGTGCAAGATGCACTGCAAGGCTCCCCGCGGCCAGGACCCGGCTCACTCGACTGCTATGCGCTCCGAGGGCTCAGGCTGGAGCATCTGGGGCAGAAGGGCACTGAACGTCTTCGCCTGTGGGATCCGCCGCCCCTCCATGGTGCTCAGGACACTCCTCAGGCCGCCCGGGAGACTCCGGATGGACTTGCGCAGCAGCATGGCCTCCGAGGCCTGGGGGAAGATGGGGCGCGGGCAGCTGCTTGCGTTCCCTCAACTAGAGGAAAACTGGGCCCCAGCCCCGGGCGGAGAGCTGTGCCAGGCTCCAGGGGGTGCCGTGAGGGGAGCCGGGTGAGAAGGCGTGGCCATCACGAGGCCACCTGAGCCTCACGGCCCTTCTATGCCTACGGGCGGCTCGCCGGTCCTCCTACTGCTGCTGGTCATGTCACGCAGGCTCTGGGCCTCATCCCAGATCCAGCCCCAGCTGGCAAGAGTCTGGGGCATCCGGGAGAGAGTGGGGAGTGTTGGGGCTCGCCTGTTCTTTCCGGGGACCTCGGTGCTTGCACGCGGGCCTGGGGGACAGTGGCCTGGCCGGCTCACTTCTCCCTGCTCTCTTCTCTGCATGTCGGGGCTCTGAAGCCACAAAGCTCAACCTCCCAGCCTCCCGCAGCCAGGGGACCAGGGGCCACGTGGCCCTTAGCTCTGCCCCTCTCCTCGGGGCCTGCAGGTGGTGGTCCAGGTTCCAGGCCATGCTAAGGAATCCCCGCCACACCAGCCTGGGCCCCTGGGGGACAAGCAGCGGTGTGTGTTCAGGCCCACGGAAGTCCGCTGTCCATTGCTTGCAGCTAAATGCATCCTTGACGCAAATGGGCAGAGTGTGGCCCAAATCCCACCCTGGGTGGCCGAATGCATCAAGTCGGGTCTCCTCATCCACAAGGGGCAGTGAGGACACCGGAGGCTGCTGTTAGGGCCAGATGCACCGGCAGGATTGAGCATCCCCACCACGGTCCCCACCACCAGGCCAGGGCCCTGGCCCTGCGGGCAAGGTCCTGAGGGGGCGGGGGCGCGGGTCCTCCAGCAGCTGGGGCTGGGGGCCTCTGCACAGCTCCGCCCACCTGTGGAGGCACAGGGCAAGCACGAGGTAGAGGGCAATGGGAAGAGTGTGCCCTCTGGGGTGAGGGGCACAGAGCCGGCTCCCTGGGGACATGGGGCGTGGGGTCGGGGTGCTGCAGGGAGGGGCAGGTGGAAGGCAGCTCACATCCAGGAAGGAGCAGCTGACCATGTCGAGAATGATGCAGCCCAGGGACCAGATGTCAGCTTTCTTGCTGAAGGAGAAGTTGAGGGCCTCGGGGGCCATCCAGGACTTCTGAACGGGGTCTGTTGGCAGGAGAAGGTGGGGTTGCATGAGTCCTGTGCTCCCTGGGGAAGCAAGCGGCTTGAAACATGAGCCCTTCATCACGCTGCTTGGGGGAGATAGGGTCGGGCTACCTATGTGGGGACAGGAAGCCCCTGGTCAACGAGTCCCTGGCCCTTGGTCTTCGGCCACTGAGGCTGCCCATCTAGGCAGATGCCCGCGAGGCTGGCCCACGTGCATGTGTCTGTGCCGACTGTGGCTGCAGTAGTCGGGAGACGTGTGTGCCAGGAAGGCTGAATCTGCCTCCTCCTGAAACACAGCGCCCTTCTGAACATCAGGACCTTGAGGCAAAGTTGTGCCACCCTCGTTTCTAAACCTGAACCCCAGACAAGGAGCCGACAAAGCAGGGTCCTCGGTCCAGCTCTGTCAGTCTGTGGGAGGCCTCAGGCGGTGGCCCTCAAGACCTCCATTATACAGCAAAACAGCAAAGGAGTGGACTTTAAGGACCCCTGCCATCCACGCGTCCAGTAGAGCTAACCACCCACCCGCCCCCACCCATTCCCCGTGCACCAGCCACAACTGGGGACTGGAGCCGCCCCCCCCTCCGCTGGTACCTCCACCCCTGATAGCTGCTGCAGGCTAGAAGCCCAGCTCTCTCTACCCCATTGTCATTTCAAAGGACAGAGAACTCATATCCGCTCACCCCCCTCCCTCGCCCCTGCTCCTACCACGGCCTGCGGGGGGCTGGGGTTCAAGGCTCAGTGAAGTAATTCCAGCCTGGTCAGTTCCCGGCACCCAAGAGCCTCCCGTCCCTATGGGGCAGTTTCTTCCCCCGAGAGCTTTCTCCTCCCTTCACTGAGGTTAGCATTTTCTGGGTGTCCTTCAGACCCCGCATGCCGCCCCCGCCCCCCATGGTGGTCGTCCTGCTTGGTTACAGTCCAGGCTAGGGGCCTCTTTGGACAGGCTTGCTGTTGCCTTCTTCCCGCCCTCTGGACTCTGGGAGCCTCCAGCGTTGGGAAAACGGCCCCTCCCCCACTGCTCCCCCCCAAATCCCACCCACCCCCGCCGCCCGATGCCCTGCGGCCAGGGAGGACCCGGCCACCTTCTTCCGCACGGATGTTCCACTTGGCTTTGTGGGTCATCAGCACTTCTGAGCTCAGGTCTTGCAGCTTGCAGTGGTTGCTGCTGACCAGGGCGATGTTGGAGGGCTTGAGGTTCCTGAAACCAGGATGGGGGGCTCTGCTCCGGCCGCCCCTGGCCCCCGCCCTGCCCGGCAGCTCACACCCCCTCTCCTCAGTAAACGCCCCTTCGCGGCCCTCTTTAAACCTGCTGTTTCCTGTGAGCAGGATGGGACTTGCAGCTGTTCTAGTTTTAAACAAACTGAGGAGGAAACCACCCAGCTCTCCTGCACGTGGGAACAGGTGACATCCGCTGATGTTACCACCGAGTCCTGGGCACTTCCTTCCTTCCCAAGGTCCACGTAGCTTCTGCCCTCCTTGCGATAGGACACTGATCCGATCTGAAGCCCTTCCCAGCCCCTCAGACCATGGATTCAGGAGCGTGAGGCAGGATTGCTGGCTGGAGCAGCCCACGCCCCCAGCTTCACCTCCTGTCCTGGGGATCTGGTATCTGCTTCCTGCCCTTGCACTTTACACGGACCGACCGGCCAGCTCACACCTCACGGCTGCGTGGGGAGGGTGAATCCCTGGAGGTCCCTTGCTGGGGGGCATTCTCCGTGAGCCTGGGACGTGTTCCGGACAGGTCCCCGCCCTCATCCTGGCTGTGCGGTCTGCACCTCCCTCCCTCGATCCTGCCCATGGGCAATGTCGCCCAAGGGGACGTGGTGCTTTCCTCCTGAAGCAGCCTGGCCCCCTGGTCACCTGTGGATGATGTCCAGCTGGTGCAGGTATTCCAGAGCGTCCAACACCTGGCCCAGCATGTTCTGCAGCCACTGGGGAGAGCGAGAGATGCGGACGAGAGCCCCCCGACCCCCGGGGGGGGGGCACAGCTGTTTGTAGAGGTCGTGACCACTCAAAGCGGCCACGGAGATCCTGGCACGGTCTCTGCATCTTGAGAGGGGCCTAAAGCTAGGCAAGAGCTCAGCGCCCCTGCAAGAAGCGTCTGCCTCAGGCTCCTCAACAGTGAAATCTCGGCAGCTGGCCCTGGTGTCCGAGGCCACACCTCCTGAGTACTGGAGACCGTGGCTGCCCTGGGGCTCTGGCCCCCAGCCCCACCCCTGTGGCCCTGCGGATGTCAGAGAGCGTGAGGTCTTCAGTGCCTACTTGGGGCTTGCCGCTTTATGCCATTAGAATAAATAAGACCCGGAGAGAGAACATTCTGGAAGCATTTTTGTGTCAGCAACAAGATTCAGCCGGGTTTCCAGGCA
>NW_011919186.1:0-974 GCF_000151845.1 Pteropus vampyrus | reverse complement strand
TTGCTGGTGGAACCACAATACTTATTACTAACCAGGAAATCAAATCTTTATTGAAAAATATGAGTACATTCTGCCAATATTCTAAAGTCCCCTGATACTTAGTCCTTTATTCACAGTGGTCTGGCCCATACCCCAATACTATATAAAATAACTGTATACATCTTTGTTACTAGTGCCTGGGCAGCTAAATACAACTAGAAAAAAATATACAAGATGAATCAATACCATTATAAGTGCACAATTATTGGCTCTCAAAACTGCTTACTATATTTCTTTAGTTAACTCAGTCTTACGTCGCTTGCTATGTCAGTTAGAAAATGTTCTATCATTTTCTCTAACTGGGCTACCATCCTGGGCTATTATTATTTCTTGCCTCCTAAGCAGACTTCTCAGTTGTATTCTTGCTCATCTCAAAGAAACTCTTCATGAACAGCTAGAGTAAGCTCTATTTTTTAAATTTTTAAATTAAAATACATATGCACAAAAGTCCACATATCATAAGTGTGCCACTTCATAAATTTTCATAAACTGAAAACACCCATGTAATCATTACCCAGGCAAGAGGCTGAACATTGCTGGTACACACAAGCTTGTCTTATTCTCTCTCAGACTAACCACCCCCCAACAGCAAATACTTTTGTGACATCCGCCAGCATATTTAGTTTTGCCTGTTTTTGTACTTAATGTAAATGAATTCATAGAGAATGTATTCTTTGTCAACTAGCTTTTTTCATTGGGAATTAGGATTGTAAAATTAATTCATGTTGTATGTAGTTGTGTAGTATTTTAGTGTATCAATGTAACAAACATACTTATTTACACATAAACATACATTTATATTTGGGCATTTGATTAGTTTCCAGTTCAAGTCTATCACATAATAGTGTTGCCATCAATATTTCTGTTGATAACTTTTCATGAACATATGTATGTCTTGCAATTACATAGGTACCTAAAAGTGAACTAGATAATGA
>NW_011919185.1:0-1728 GCF_000151845.1 Pteropus vampyrus | reverse complement strand
GGAAACATTTGCCTTAGAAATATATGCTGTTCAGATTATTCCTTGTAAAAAATGAGTGCTTGAAACTTCAAGATCATTGAAATAAAAGCATCAACCATAGTTACATAAATGTAGGCACCCATCATTCGATCTGCATGGAAATTGGGGAATTAGCATTTGCTGCTGATTGACATTCTTTATACCAGAGATACTATGAGTGGCCTTTTGTAATAGGAAATTGAAACATTTAATGGCAGGCAGCTATTTAATGACACCTAAGAGGGAAGCCGAGCAACTCAGCCTTGTCGTGCTAGAGCCTGGGCATATTTTATGTGTGTAGACTGCCATCTTCTAAGGAAATCGTATGTATGACCTTTACCTTATAATTTAGGATGGAAGTTATGAATTAAATGAATTGAAGGTTTGACCTGCTTGTGGCCAAGTTTTGGGGTTGTCCTGAGAAGACCTAGTGTTTCATTTTTCTCTCGTAAGAAAACTGCACGGATTTATAGATTGCTTTTTTCTGATAAAGTTAGTACATAATAATGGTTAAGAGTTTAGGCAGATCTGGGTATCAATTAGATTTGCTCAATCATTCTGTGACCTCAGGCACAATGCTGAACCTCTTAGGACCTTTTCCCCCACATCTTCATAATGATTATAATGATTATATGATAGTGATTTTAACCGTTCACTGAGTTATTGTGAGAATTAAATGAGACAAAGCCCGTATAGCATAATGTCTGGCTCATGGAAATGCTGGAAAACTGTAAGTTATTTTTAACTCAAGGAATATCAGGATTTCCTGCCTTCTAGCATCACTTGTAATTTTTTTCTCTCTAAAGAATCATGGAGATAATAATGCCACGTGACTTCTAAAAATTTGGCTTCCTCTTGACTATTCAGAGGGCCCTGGGATGGCCCCTGGCTCCTGGAAGTTGCCTGAATATTTCTAGCCGGTCCAGCTCTCTGTACCCCACTTTGCTCTCAAATGTGTTCACAGCTCCGCTCTTCTTCCTCCCATCCTATTTAAGAACAAGCTGACGCTAATTTGTATTGATTTGCAAACTTTATTGGAGATTCAATGATACAAGAAACATAGAAAATCAAACTTAAATTGGATATGAGACATTTTTGCTTTGGACTCCACTGCTCAGGCCCTGACTGAAGGAGGTTCTGTCACCCTGTCCCCAGCTTGGAACCACATCATAAGAGCTGTTCTTTGTCAGGTACAAAGTAGCATCGTCTTCAGATAAAAATTATGTATCTGCAGAGTTAACTCAAACCCTTGATTGATCACTCTGAGACACATTACACTCTGAGATACATTAGAACACATCACAGTCCTGGCTATTCCTGAATACTACTGTCCCCCCAACACCCACCACTTCCCAAATCAACACGAAATTGGGAAAAAGTAACTTCTCGATCTGGGAGAACGAATGGGTTTGGAGTAGCACGTGAGTATCAACTCTATGCACTTCAGAAAGAGCAGAAGGCAGCCCTCCAGCAATTTTGGCTTGTCCTTCACACAGTGTCCCCCTACTCAAAATTAGAAACTTTCACCACAGCTGTCTGAGTTTCTTTCATTCCTTTTTGGATAACTACACTGTTCATTTGGAAGAGATCATGTTGATGGGATATCTGCCATCATAACTGAGTGTGAACCAAGGGAAAAATAGTTGGATCATCTGCCTCAACAGATGATGACTTGTGCTGGGTTGGAAAGGTAGATCATTTGGATCGCTT
>NW_011919184.1:0-1988 GCF_000151845.1 Pteropus vampyrus | reverse complement strand
GAGCGGGGGTCGGGGTGCGCCGTGATAGAGCAGCTCATGCGGGAGAAAGCGGGCACTGTTCACTCTCAGTCACTGGTTATATATTAGAGTTTTCTGAAATGACAGGATTGGTCTGGCTCACCTCGCCTCACCTTCGGAAACAGGCTACGTTTGCCTATGATTCTCGGAGGCATAAGCAAGAAACGGCCCAGGGCAAGTCCGACATGCAAAAGAAGCTAAATTAAGCGCTGTTTGTACAGCTAGACTGGTTTTGTCTGCTCCTGGAATTTTCAAGGCTCCGTTTGTTTTTAATTTTAACAAAATCCTCACAGTAACCCTGTGAGATAATGAAGCATGATCCTTATTTTATGGATTAAGAAACTGATGCCCCTAAAATGCAAATACTTTGCCATGAATATTATTGCCTTATATTTCAACAATGTCACTGTAATTCACTGTTCAAGTATCACAAGTAAACTATTTCTTGAAAGGTTTTCAAATAATATAAAATAATAGCAAGAAGAAATTCTCTCCGATTATCGATTTTTTAAGGTCAAATACAATTCCTGATTTAATACATTCTACTTCCTTGAGGTTGAACAACCAGATACGATGAGAATATAAGTTTAAGATGAAACCCTAGATGTTTTCATTAGAAATTAACAGATTCAAATATAAGTCATTATTTGATAACTTTTCACCTACCGTATATAAACAGCAAAGATTTTTGTATGTCATGAAAAACGTACAGTTGTCTTTCTTTTGTTTCCCGAGAGGACTCAGAGCCCATTCTTTCCAGGTGCTTCAGCATTTTTTGGCCATCTGTCCGATTTGCTTTTCCACAGGGAACAGCAGAATTGCAGGCACCTCACTCCTAACTTTCAAGGTAGAGCTTCTCGTGGTTTGCAAAAATGTTGTGATGTTTAAAGCGACTGCCAGTTTTAGAATATTTACTCAGAGCCCAGGGTGAATCATAGAGAATCATTCTGTGGCCGAAGGCTGACTCTAATAACGTAACTAGGTTCAGTAGGTCACTGAAATGCTTTTCCCCTATTTTAAGCTAATCTTGGGGGGGGCGGGGGCGGGGAACGCCATGACCAAATATCAACAGGATCAGTTTTTCAATAGTTTCCAAGGACTAGGTGGAGAAGAGTGACAAGTCTGTGAATCACATTTTAGAGCTTAAAAAGACACCACCGCTTGGGCCACCTTGTCCACCGTGCCGGCAACGGGAGCGTGACAGACGCTCGTTTTCGCTGTGTCCTTCTAACCTACTCTCTTCACTGGACCGACTGACAACACAGACGAACGTGTGGTCTCCGCTTCTCTTTGACCGGGATCGTGGTCAAACCGTTAACTTTTCCCTGCTGCCTCTATGTCTTGCAATTTCAACACCGAGACCTGTGTGGGCTTAGTTTACACAATTCCATTATGAACAACTGACCTTACGTTTTCATTTCCATCATTGTTCACTTCCCAGTGCAAAAATTCCCCTTGAAGGTAAAATTCATTTTTCACTTTAGGTTAAAAGATCGAAGAACCACTGATTTAAGAAGAGAGGAAAGGCCAGCGAAACGTGGCAGAAACCACAGCGGATCTGAGGAAGGGGCCGGGGTCGGAACCACAGCTCGTCCACCCCGACGCCCACGGAAAGTGTGTCTGGATCTCAAGGTCTGTGTCCGACACTGACGCGGTGTGTGCACAGAACACTGTCCCTGCTCCCTCCGCACACACTCCGGTGGGGAAGGCAAGGGGTGGCGAACAGCCACACCAACGAACACGGAATTACACAATGGGATGGACGCCCTGGGGCGGCGGAAGGCTTCCTGGAGGAGGTGGCACCTGACGGGCGGTAAAGCACGGGGTGTGGCGGGGCCGGGGCGTCGGGGCATGGCTTTTAGGCAGCGAACGGCTTAAATGCGGAGTTGCAGAACCAGACGGCTTTAGACTGGGGGAGAAGGAGGCTTCGCCCCTCTGACGACGAGTTTTCAGTGCCTTTGGCGGGTTTC
>NW_011919183.1:0-868 GCF_000151845.1 Pteropus vampyrus | reverse complement strand
AATGCAGGGCTGACAACTGCCCGCCCGGTTCCAGGAGGGGGCGCGCTGACCCAATACCACGCGGCCTGTAAGCCGCTGTCCACATGCTGGCGGGAAGGACGGCAGGGGGACGGAGGGCAGACCTGGCAGGTCCCATCTGGGATCCGTTTTAAACACGATCGCTGAATGTGGAAAATCCATCAGAGGACACCCAGGTGATAACTCAGTATTGAAACGTTCTGATGTCACTTTGCCAGGGAACCAACTTTTTTATTAGCTGAATAAAACTGTCCACAGAAGACACCCTGTATTATGTGCCCTCGTTCACATGGAACACTGGAAAAGAAACTATATTCTATGCGGAAATATGCAAGCTGGACGACATCCAGGCAAAGCCAGTGCGTGTTCACGTACTTTTGATGTTTTAGTGTGCACCCTTTTCACGCACCTTGTAACTAACTGGAGCAGGCCCGTGCCCTTGTTAAAACGCCCACTAATCGTCTCCTCTGTGAAGCTTCAGATATGTCCACAGCGGGATGAGACTCAGCTTTGGTTCTGAATCGAACCACGGGGTCAACAACATGGATCCTTAAAAGAAATCACAATGCGAACCACACCTTGCCGTACAGATTCCTCTAGTTGTTTCCAGAAAATAACACTGACTTCAGAAACTCAGCTAACAGACATAAAATAGAAATGTTAAAGCTAGAAAAGTGTGGGGAAATGATGCCTTTTATTGAAAGTAATTTAAATAAAACATATTTCAATACATGAGAAAACACTCCCATTTTTATATTTCCATCTTTGTTTCATATATATTCACGTATGTATTGTCTGTAAAAATTCCATTACTCTTCCAACTTTCCTCTACAATCTTTTCGTATTTAAC
>NW_011919182.1:0-2096 GCF_000151845.1 Pteropus vampyrus | reverse complement strand
CAAAGGGCACGGGCACAGAAGGGGCTCCATAACTACGAGGGACAGACGAACCAGGTCGGTCCCCACCTCTGCACTGTGACCTCACTCCGCCTCCTAACTGTGCAACCTGCCAAGAAGGGACCGTGCGGCCAGCAGTCCTGGTCATCCCTCTGTCCCACCGAGGCTGGTGGTACCACAGCTGGGGGCTGGGCGCACATGACGTCTGAGAGCTGCAAGGACAGGCTACGTCCCCTCACGGTCCAGCTTGGGCTGCGGACAGAAAGGGCTCCCCTCGCCAGAGCTATCACCTCGCCCCGTTTGACAGAGGAAACCCCCGAGGCGCCCGGCTGAGCGGCCAGCGCAAGTCGGAAGCCCCGGGCACTCCTGGCCCCGCAGCGCCCTTAGGGTCCGCCGCAGGGGTGGCCACACCCAGGCCTCTGGCCGGCCCCGCGTTTCCCACCCCAGGCCCCCCACCCCAGGGCCCGCCGTGCTCCCGGGAGCCCTCAGACACTCACCCACGTCCAAAGTCCTGCAGTGCCCCGGTGGCCGAGACCCCAGCCTGGCTTTATCCCCGCCTGGCTGCCCGCCCTCCCACACGTCAAAGGCCCGGGGCCCCCGCCCACCCCGAATCTACAGGGAGGCGGGGGCGCGGGCAGGGGCAGCCCCAGAAGGCTCCTGGGACCAGCCTTTGCCTCCTGCTTCCGAGAGCAGCCAGCTGCTGGGGAGGGGGCTGGGACCGGGATCTGAGGTTGCAGCGGGCACCCCGGTCCCGGGAAGAGCACAGGAGAGCCCCTCCCCCACAGAGGGTAAGACAGTCCCCAGGGTCCTGTAACTGCAGGCAGCCAGAACCGGAGGGGACAGGAGGGGGCAGGAGATGCGGGCAAGGAGCCAGCAGGGCGGGGAGTCCAGGCACCAAGACCCGGATCTTGCAGCTGGCAGCCTGGGGACTGGGGAGCAGCCTGGGGGCTTCCCAGGTCTCTGACCCGTCTCCCCTGCCTGCTACAAGCTGGGGAGGGGGGCCCTCCTTTCCTTGCTGAGGGAGCTCACTGGACCCTCACCACCTCCACCTACCCACACGGAAACAGCCTCTCCCCAGTCTAAGCGTCCCCCCATCCCCAGCCTGCTGAGGGGCGGGGCTCGGGGGTCTCTCCCTTCCAAGTAGTCCCAGACCTTCCCAGAGCACCCTCTGAGCTCAGAGGCGTTTGACCCATTCTGCCCCTGCCACCCAGACCACCCACAGTCTGGGCCCCCAGAGGGCAGGGTGCCCTTTGACCTCCGCAGGAGGATACAAACCTCAGAAGACTGTCGCACACAAGGGAACGGGACAGCCCCACGACACCCCGCCGAGCCAGCGGCTCAGACAGGACGCCCAGCGCTCACCCCCACTCCCAGGTGGACGTAGCCCGATGGCAGCTCCGTCACCGTGTGCACACAGAGACCGCAAACGTGCCTGGCCTCAGATAGAGACGTGCAGACCAGATGCCTGTGCCAGGAGGGGCGGGGACCCCTCACCCTGCCACAGCCCAGCACCGCCGTGCCCACCGGCGGCCTGCCACGTCCTCCGTGCCCTCTGGTCCATACCCCATCGTCCATCCAGGAGGCCGCTGTCCAGGCTGGATGTTGGGCTGGAAGGGTGAGCTCTCTGGCCTTATGCCGTTAGAGACCTGCACACGGAGAGGAGCTGCCCCCTTTCCAAGGCCCAGGGGCCCCACCTAGAAACCCAGAGGGTTGGGGTGGTCGGGAAGAGCCCCCGCTGTGGGCTCTGGGCCCATCTCTGCCCCTCCCTGGGCCCCAGCGCAGCCATCTCGGAGTGGACATGGCCAGACTCACCTGCGGTTCCCAACCGCGGCCTTGGTCACAGGCAGGTCCCCAGGCCTCGCCAGCCCCCGTAGCCCCAGCTTCTGCACGTGCTGGGCCGGCCCCGGGCAGCGGGAACATTGCTCTGCTGGCCCTGGCATTAGACCTGTGCCCACAGTCCCGGGCACCTTCCTCCTGGCCCTCTGGGGCTGGCACCGACTGCTGGCACCATGCGCCATGTCTCCGAGGCCCCTGAAGGCTGTGCCCAGAACAGGCGTGGCGTTCAGGCAGGACATGGCGTTTCAAGACGCATTTGGCAC
>NW_011919181.1:0-1204 GCF_000151845.1 Pteropus vampyrus | reverse complement strand
TCCTTCCTTCCTTCCTTCCTTCCTTCCTTCCTTCCTTCCTTCCTTCCTTCTTTCCTTCCTTCCACCTTTTTTCCAGTGCATATTAAAGTCAGGAAAGCAGGTGCTCAGTGTTAAGTATTAAATCAATCATGCTTATTCCCTTGCAGGTTATAGGAAATTAGAGTTTCTCATCTCTGTCAACTTTAATAGGTCTTAGCAATATTAGTAAAGTACTTTTATTTTTAACAGGCTTTGAAAATCTTCCTTATCCATCTGTTTTCTTTGCTGTTTCCTACTTTAGTTAGGCCAGAAACTTTATCCACTGGCAGTATAGCACTTCCTGAATGTGGATGAGAAGGGGTGGTGTGTTTGGACTTACAGAGAACCAGATGTGATCTAGGTGATTGAGAATTTTCTGTCTTGATGAGCGAGGCATAAAAATACTTTCTCATGGACTTATTGGGAATCTCCTAAAAAATGTTTAATGCAGGTTTAAGAATTTTTAGCCTTTGAAAGAAAAATGGGCCTGGCTTTGCCTCTTACTTCTTCTAAATGGTTTCTAAAAGGCTGGGTGTCAGTATATTAGAAGAGATTCCTGGTTTACTTCATCAAGGTCATTGATGGGCCTGTTTCCCATCAAGGTTCAGAGATGCTTCCTTCCTCCCTACCCCTTTCCTTTTTATTTACATTGAAGCTTTGATCTATTTAGGGAATATGAGAGTGGAAAGAAGACATCTGGTAATGTTATTTTTCAGAAAAGACTGAGAATTTTATCCAAGAAATCTTCCTAGCCTAGTTTTGAACTGCTTATATCTTCTCACCGGGAATAAGGATTATTATGAGGGGTAAGCCAAATGCGAATGCTTGGGTCCATATTTTATTTCTTCATGGATATCCTTTCATCTTTAATCCAGGCACAACTTAAGAATTCTTTTTACATTCAGATTGAGCCAGTCAATTGAGAAAATAAGTCTACAAATCCTCATTGTGCCCAGCTCATATATGATGATAACTTTTATCTTTAAAAACTAACTCTAAATCACTGTATTGGGAAACTATCATTTCTTGCTGAAACCTAATTTATTAGGGATTACATTAATGGGACTTTTTTTCTTTAATGAAAATAAACTTGGTAGGACTGGAAAGGAGGGCGTTGGTAGAAAAATAGATTAAAACAGAGAAGGAATATGACACTAGAAAGCAAGACAGATATTTCCCTCTTGGA
>NW_011919180.1:0-992 GCF_000151845.1 Pteropus vampyrus | reverse complement strand
AAGTAAGACAGCAACTGTCACCCTTTCCCGTTTTCAGCAAAGGCACGAAACCCCCATGTCACCAGATGTCCACCTCGGCCGCTGTCCCACTCAGAGTAGCACTTGCGTCTAATTCACTTTCGTCAGCAAAGTTCCACCGCACTGGGGTCGGCGAGCGTTCGTTCCTGAACGCCACGCGGGCACCCTGCCCCGCACCGGACACCCTCGAGGGACGTCGCGCGCTCCTCACGCAGGCGTCCGTTCGTTTAACCCTCTCGACCCTGGGGTGGACGCTGCTGTCACCCATTTCACCGCCCAGGACACTGATGCCTGGGGGAAACCTGCCCGGGGGGCCGCGGCCACTAAGAGGCTGAGCAGGGGGCTGGCTCCCAGGCCACCGACGCTGGAGCGCCATCGAGAGAACAGCCTGGTCCTGGGAGGGGGCCTGCAAAGCGAGGACCCTGTGCGCCCCTGAGCACTGACCCGTGAGCGCTGGCCCGTTCGGAGTCCCATCCGCAGTCCCATCCGCCCCGACACGGCCTCGGCGTCGCTGCGGGCGTCCTCGTGGCGTCCCCGGAAGGGCCGGGACCCCGGCGGTGCCGGCCCACGAACAGGAAGTCCCCGTCCCCCGCCGCGGGTGGGCTCTGAACGTAAGCGCTGCCCACGCCCGGCACGCTCGGGGCGCTGGGCGCGGACGGAGCACGACCGCACGGCCCCGGCCGGCCCGCCGCCGCTCGCGGGGGACACGGCGGGAAGGGGCCGCGCGGGGTCGGGGCGTGGGGCCGGACCCCGCTCTCCGCCGGGGTGGGGAGCAGGGCCCAGCCGCCCCTTCCGCCCGCCCGCCCGTGAGGTCGGGCTGCGCCGCGCCCCTCACTCTGCCGCCCGCCGCCCCACTCACTTGGCTCTGAGGCGCAGAAGCTCCTCAAAATGCTGGGCTGAGCAGACCTCCACAGCCGCAGCCGCAGCCGCCGCCCCGGCCGCCCCCGCCGCCATGCTGCCGCCGCCAGACATGA
>NW_011919179.1:0-1932 GCF_000151845.1 Pteropus vampyrus | reverse complement strand
GGGAAATGTTGTTATGGTAAATATGTAAATAAGTAGGTCAAATATGATTCCAGTAACGTGCATATTTACGGGTATAGCTATAATCTACATGGAAGAGAAAATTAGCAATGGTTCTCTCTATAAAGCAGAATTTTAAATACTGATAATGTATTCTTTGCATTTTTCCACATGTCCTCAATTTTCTTCAATTAATATACCTTTAGTCTGTAAAAATCTAAAATAAATGCTATTTTTATTTATTTAAAAACTAATCTCTAAACTTTCATTTTTATAACAATGATTTCTTTTAAACATTTTTAGTCCAATCATGTAATTTTGATGCAATGTATTTCACAGTGATTTAGAGAAATCAACTATGGAATTTTCAAAATGTCAATAATCTATTATCACCAGGTGGTAAAATTTTAATTTTCGGTTAGTAGGAGGCTTAAATGAGGTAAGAAATATTATTGAGACAGTCTAGTGGTATATTCTACTTAGTCATGTATGCACATACATATGTAAATATATAAATACATATACATGTATACATATATACATAATTTATATATAATTGATTCATATTTTATCTATATATTTGATATAAACATAAATGTTATATATAACAAAATGATGCTTTCTGTGAAGATATAAATATTACAAAAGCACAGATCCTACCTACAAAAGATGTACAATTTAATTTTTTGGTCCCAGTAAAATATTTATTCTACAGTTTCCACCAGTATGTATGGGTGGGCCATCATGATTCTTCATGGCCTATGTATACTGATAAGCTTTCTGTAAGAAGAAAAAAATACATGGAAAGATATAGAGTTAGAATTTGAGCCAAATCTTTTAAATAAATGTTAGGACTGGGGAAAGACCACTCCCACCATATTAGATGATGCCTGTAGATAAAGAAAGAGGAAACTTACATGAGATGAGAACAGAGATCTATGTTGTTCTGATGATTAATGGAACGCAGAGAAGAGTATTTTCTAGTACATATTGTGTGGTGACACTCACATATCTCCTGACCGAGAGATAAAATGAGTTTCTTGACATACTAAGCTGTAAGACAATAAGAAAGCAGCAGTCATGTAAATGGAAGGACTTTTGTCACTTCTGTGAAAACAGTCTCACCAACGACATGAGGACTGAGGTGGGAGATCAGCAGTGACAGGAGGAACAAAGCCTCTGTGACAATGAAAGGAGACCTACACGTCAATTACAATATCAAGCATAAACAAAGAGGCGGAACTTGTAACAGCTGGTGAAGGCCTAGAGACAAATGTATGCAGATGAACACCATGGACTGCAGTTAATTTTAATTTCTGTCAAGGCAATATGTATTTATTTTATTATTATTATTATTATTATTTTTTGCATTTCTTACAGAGGGAGAAAAATAAATTTGGGATTTGAAATCTTACCAATTCTAAATGGTATGGATTCAAAATAAAAGATTTATCATTACTTCTACCAAAATAAACATTTCCTACACCCAAGGACTCCAATCAAAGGTCTCTAAGGTTATAAGGAATGGGATGTGAAGATGGAAAGGTAGTCCAGGGAAATTTTCTGACATTCAAGCTATATTGTTATTACATTTGATTATTTCAATACCTCGTGTTAGAGCATATCTCAGGGAAATTTTTAGCATGATCTAATTTTCCTCAGCAATACGAGACATGATAGAAGAAAGGAGAAATCAATTTCTCTTTTTCCTCATATGGAGGAAAACTGAGCTTTGAATGAGAAAGAATTAGGGTTTCTTTGTACCAAGTGGAAAGATCAAGGGATTTTGTCTTTCCAAGGCTATGCTCAGAATAGCAAATTTTTAGACTGTCCCAAATAGGACTGTCTCATACTAGCCAATGATTCTGGATCATGAGAAATAGAGGGAAGACCTCAGATCTTAGGAAGGGAAAGGAAAGTTCTGGTGTTTTTATC
>NW_011919178.1:0-2208 GCF_000151845.1 Pteropus vampyrus | reverse complement strand
GTCAGCATAAACACGGGGGAGACACGCCTTGAATATTACTTCTGTTCTTTGAAATCCAAGCTGCCTACGTGGAGCCTTTATAGTTCTCTTCGCATTCTCTCCTGCCGACCTTAACCCCAGAGAGAAACGAACGGGGAGGGGCCAGATGAAGTGGGCCCCCCCCCCCCACCTGACACGGGAGCTGCTCTGATAGGACGTGGTGGCACCTGGAGAAATGGAGCTGAGCCCAGGAAAAGGCGCGAGCCGTCTCTCCTGAAGGAGAATCCCGTGAGTGAATCTGAGAAGAAAGATCACATTGATCCACACCTCCCAGGAGGATAGCGACAATGCCAGTGTGACAAGAAAGTCAGGGACGGCCATTTAGTACAACAGGACAGACACTGGACTCGGCAAAGACGTTTTTATCCGAGAAGATGCCAAATTAGCTTCCGTCTCTGGAAGCTAATTCGTTTTGTGCCAGAAAGTCACACCCGCAGAGATAGATATCAGCTTTTTAAAGCACAGGTTTCTTTAACTCATTCAGACTTACAAAATCGTAAGCACCTAGGGTTGGATGTCAAATGTCAAATGTACGATTTTTTTTAAAAAGCCCTATGGCATTCTCCTATTATCACCAATCGCATCGTTTGTTTTCTGTGAAAACTTCAACAAAGGAATGGATGAAAGATGAAGGTTTCCATTTGATAGTCAAGAGAAAAACTCTGGATTCCAACAGTGATTAAGAATCTGGGTGCCCCGTGAAGTATTGATCATCGCACCTGGTGCATCGTTTGATATGCACTAACGCATTCTGAGCCTTGTGCTTCTCATGTGGAAAACAAGAGACAATGGCTACGTTGGAGGCCTAAGGAAGAAGCAAACGGGATGGCTGCAGGAAGTACCTCGGTTGTAAAAGTTACACGAACTTGCCAAGCAGGAGCAGGACAGTCACAGGGAAAGTTGGACATGAGAGCCAGGTCCGCTTGACGCCAGAACAACATTATTCCATGCTTGAGTCTTTATATACACTTGGAATCCTACTGGGGAAAAAAAAAAAATTTCAGATAATGAGAAATAAAGGAAAACATAGTCTGTCACCATGGCAGAGACTCCTGGTTTCTTTCCTTTTTACTTAGTATCAGAATCGGTTTTAGGAGGGCTCACCAGCAGCCATTTGGAACATAGGGTGGGCTTCAGGAAGGCAAGAAAGCCACAGCCGTGAGTATGGGGCCCCCCGACTGCTCAGGACTCCTGACCTCCAGACTCCTTTATGTGAGGGGAAAAAAAAAAAAAAAAACCCTGCGATTTTTAGTCGTCCACTCTCCACAGCCAGATCTATTCTTAATCAATACAGTCGCCCAGGGAAAGTCTTCAATAAGATCGTGATGATGACAACAGACAGATCATTAGGCGAATGGCCCACATAACACGAAAATCTCTATGAAAGTATTTCTGAGACTAGATGAAGAAAGATCACTGGTTCCAACAAAGTGATTGGAAAAAAACAAAAAACAAAAAAAACACAGAGAGCCTCAGGCCTTAGCATCACAGACAACTAAGATTCAAATCCAGCTGCAACACTGTACGACATCGAAAAAATTATTTGCATCCTTCCGAGCCTCACTTTGCTTGTTTGTTGGTTTGCTTGTTTTGTTTTGCTTTGTTTCAGCTGGGATGAACTGGAATATGGCCCAAGAAACAGAGATGAGATGAAGCTTTAATGAACAGACAGAGCAAATGCAAATAACGTAGCACAATGATGCTCGATAAATGCTAGGTCCCCTGCTTGTTTGAGTGCCATAGTAAATTCTATTATTGTTCCCAATCAGTCACTGCCCTTCTTATAAGAGGAGTTTAGGAAAGAAAGTGTCATGATCTGATGTAAATGTCAACCTGATTACCATGTAGAGGATGGATTTTAAGATCTGTCCAAGTGAGATGACTGTGGCTGGACTAGAATCATAGTAGAAAAGACAGAATTGAGTAGATGGGGGATGTATTTTGAATGTAAAGCTTACGGCGTTTATTGACAAATTAGATCAGAAAAATTGAATAATCAAGTAAAAGTACCAGGTAACTGGCTTAAGCAACTGGTGGACATTGATGCCATTAACTGGTAGAAATAATGGAATTGGATACAAATTAAGTCCTTAGTTTCAGACACAGTCATCAGACACCTGTAAATATTCAGGAGATGTCAAATTTGCAGAGATGTACACGCAGGTTTAC
>NW_011919177.1:0-2165 GCF_000151845.1 Pteropus vampyrus | reverse complement strand
TCAAGCAGAAAATGAGGCGGCTGGTCCCAAAAACTGACAGTGACAAAGTGTATCTGGGCATGAGGGTGAATAATTCTGAGCATAACACCACCCCGGGCCTGAACAAAATCGCAGTAGAGTCACGCGAAGGGTCTTCATTTCGAAGCAGAGCGAGCACAACGACTTTTCTGATATGGTCTTTCAAGCCGCAGAGAGCAGTAGAATTGATTCTTTAAAAAAAAAAAAAAGAATGAAAAATCGCCAGGACTGTGAAGATTTACCCACAAAGGCACGCCAATGCTATGTTTATACTCTAGCGCAACCTAGTGGCCATGTGTCTGTCCAACAGGCAGGTGTAGCATGGGACAGAGCGGATGCCGCTGTTAAAATTCCATCTTTAGGGCCTCGGTCCACCACTGTGACCTCGCGGTGCTCATCTGGATGAGGTCAGCAATAAGGTGGATGGCACCGTCAACTAGAATGGAAAATATATTAATAAAAAAAAAAATGTCAAAAGGAAGGGGGAAAAGATGGATGTCACAACGCCACCTAAAGGATGCCCTGAGCATCCTTCAAGAAAGACATTTTCAGGAAAAGCAGCCTCGTTGCATCGTTTTTTGAGACCAGCAGTAGCTATTTCTTAGTAGCCAAGATGTTGACTCAGGTCTTCCTCATTCCATATGCCAGGCAGTTGTTTACCCATAACCCAAGGTGAGTAGTGGGGGGAAAAAAAAAGTGGCAGCCCTTTTTCCAACGTTTTTCTCACATTAGAGACTATCATGAAGCTCAGTGAGAAAGAGCCAAATTCACTGCGAGTTCAGGCCACTCTGACTGTGGCCTCAATCCTACTGCTTTTCTGTGACAGCAAGGCTCCGGGGATCCCACGAGATCATCACCAGAGAGTGTCTCCTGCAGACTGAGCGACATGAACGGACAGGGGTGAAAAAGGCAGAGGCCACTTCCCACAGGTTCAACTGGAGCTCTGAGCTCTTTCTTCTGGACCCCTGCCAAGGCAGAGCGTGAACTTAGCACCTGCCTACGTCACCCCCACCCCGCCAAGACAGAAGAGAGAGAACCGCGGTCAAAAAAACACAATTCCAGATTTCAAATACATCTTCGGAATATTTCGAAGGGAAAAATGACATAGATGTTATATAGAAAGAGTCCTTAATTGGGTTGTTCAATGAGATCAGAAACAGTATTGGATTTCCATTTTGGCCAAGTTTGTAACTAATTTCGATTTGTCAGGGCTCAGTTATTAGCAAATACAGTCCTTGAAATGTCATTGGTGACTCACACGCTTTATGTCCAGTGTAGTTAATGCCTTATGTGTAGAAAGTCCTTAATAGATTTTTAGCACTACAACAATTCTCAGCATTTCCAAATATATACAAATATTAACCAGCTTTTGGAACATGGACACTGAGAAGCACTATTAAGTGGGGTCTTTTTTCTAAGACTGCCTAAAGCCGGTTTGAAGGAAAACCAGAAAACTCTAAATCTGCTGGAATTAAAATGGCACTGTTGGGAAGCGGCATTATACATTTATTCGCCCCACATTCGAGAGCACGTGTGGCAAATAAGCCACTGTGTTAGCTGTGGCAGGACCTTGACCTACGAAAAAGAAACTTAACAGGCCTTTTAGGAATTTAAAACCTAAAATGGGTCTGGGTAATCCCCACCTAGTACCAATTAGGTAATACAATGTAATATTCTACACAATATAAAGTACACAATATAAACACTATGATATAAAGCACATTATGTAGCATAATATTCATTCTGTTTTATGTAAGTAATCAAATATCTAGACTACCAGGCAGCCTTTGATCAACCCTCTGACAGATACATACAGAATTATACAGCCATGAACAGAAATTGAGAAACCTGAGAAGTGACTGTGAGCTTGGGTCCCAGCTGAGACAAGAAACCTAAATTCTGCCCCTGGACTTGGCACTTGCCAATGGGCCACCATGTCCTCCTTTTAGCCGGCTTCTCCATTTTCCAATGGGAGGCATGTTTTCGAAGTATGAGAAACAAAAGACGATGTTTTATAAATCTGATCCTAGCATCTTAGGAGAGGGTTTCCTGAAGTAAGAGATCCTCTCGTCCCAAAAGAAAGAAAACGGGCAATTTACAAACACGGAAATGCAAATGGCTGGTAGGCTTATAAAACAAATGCTTGA
>NW_011919176.1:0-1159 GCF_000151845.1 Pteropus vampyrus | reverse complement strand
TTTTTTTACCCCAAACTTAAAGATGAGAAAACAAACAAAGAGGTTACATTAAAACAATAATACAAATATATATGTACATATATATATTATATCTGTATATATAATATGTAATATATGGTATGTTATTAAGTGCATACCACATGCATATATAATATATTTTACTTCTTATTTTTAATCCAAACTGTTTTCCCATATATTAAATATCATAAATATATATATGTATGTCACATATAACATACATATATAAAAGATACCAACATCAGTGACACATAGGCATGGAAAAGACTTTAGTGTATAGTTTACAACACATTCTGAAGCTTCCATTTTATCCTCAGAAGGGTTCTAGTTAAATAATTCCAACTTGAGACAGGAAGCCAATGGAAGAGAATAACTTCAAATAAATAAAATACTACATAAGGAACTGGACAGTAGATGTACTGAAAGCAGTACTTAGAGTGAATTTACAATGAACAAGAAGGAAAACTAAAAAGCAATAAGCTAAAGATCAAATTCAGGAAGTTATAAAACAAACAGTAGAATAAAACCATGGAAATAAGAAAGAGAATAATAACAATCAGAGCAAAGCATAATGATGTAGAAAAGAGAGAGATCAAAAAAAAAAATCTCAAAGTTGGTATTTATAAACATAAAAAAAAATGACCTACTTTAGACAAATTGATTAAGGGGAATTGAGAAGGCACAGATGAAAATTATTAGTAGTAAAAAGAGACATACAATATAGATTTTAATGAAGTAAAAATTCGTAAGAGGATATGGTGTCTACTTTTAGGCCAAACTTTTTAATTAGAAACAATTTTGCAGAATTCTAGAAAATATGTTTCTAATAATTGGTTTAAGAGATTAGAGAACACAAATAATTCTAGAACAATGGAAAAGAATGAATAGTTCTTTTTTTTCTAAATAGAAAACTCCAGGCCTAAAATTCTTAATTAGTCAAACATGCAAAGAATAAATAATTCCATTTCTATGATAACTATTCCAGTGTATGAGAAAAGAGAAAACTATGCAACTTATATTGGTAAGATTCTAAAATATTGACACCAACACATGATAAAAACTATATATAACGGCTATAACATTTCATAGATTAAAGGATTCAAATAATATAATGAACTCACACATATAAAAAAAGTCATTG
>NW_011919175.1:0-664 GCF_000151845.1 Pteropus vampyrus | reverse complement strand
CCGGGAGGCGGGGGCGGCTGCGCGCCGCGGCCGGGAGAAAGTCCCCCGGCTTCGGCGAACCAGTTTCCGCCGCGCGGCGCTGGGCCGGGCCAGGCCGGCCGCGGGGACCCGGTGCTCCGCTGGAGCGCTCGGCGCGGGGAGTTGCGGACGAAGTAAACTTGGCTCGGCCGCTCGAAGTTGGGGAGCCGCGTGCTGGGCTGCGCGGGGGCGGGAGGGGTCCGCGCCGCCTCTTCCGCGCCGCCCCCCGGGCTCCCTGCGCTCGGACCTGCGGCCGGCCTCAGCGACAGCGGAGTCCCCTGTGCCGGCGCAGCGGCGAGGACGCGTCCGGGGCTCACCCACCGCCGGACGCGGGGCGGGCAGCTTTGTTCCGCGCCGCGCGCCCCCGGCCCGCCCCCACCCCGGACGGCCCGAGGCCGCGGAGCCGCGAGGTCCCGGCGCGCTGACACACCATTGATCCGGTTCCGGAGCGAATCGGCAGTGTCGCCTCGCCTCGCCTAATGGCCGCCTGGGGACTTAACCCGGGGTGAGCCCCGCCGCGGCGCTGGGGGGTGGTCCTTGCACGCGGCGGACCCGGGCACGGCCTGGCGGCTCTGAGTTTGCTCGGGCCTGTTCCTGTGTTTCGGCGGCGCCGAAGCACCTCTGCAGCCAGCGGGCCGCGGGCCTC